>NC_137684.1:31011177-31013677 GCF_963989245.1 Nansenia antarctica | reverse complement strand
CAGAGAGAGAGAGAGAGAGAGAGATATATCAGTGACAATGAGCTAAAGTAGCATAAGGAAGCAATTGACCATGAGAAGAAGGGGGTTGTGGACTCATTTACCACTGGTACAGGGTTGTGGCACGAGGCGAGGCCGAGTAGGAAAACCCTGTACAGTGGTAAATGAGTCCACAACCCCCGCCCTCCAATGGTCAATTGCTTTTCTACAACAGCCACCACATAATATAAAACATAAATACACAGTTGTAACATTAAATTCATTTATATACAGTCATTAATAGTTTCAGAATACATATATCCTTCCGCCACAGAATACAGTCCCATAAACAAGATCAACCATTGCATTGTAGGTCAGCACAGGTGTTCTTAATCAGATTGATTGGGAGGCGCATTGATACTGGAAATGCGGTCTGAACTGAAGGTTGTTGGGGGTATTTACCACTGTTGCTAGCCAATCAGGATCCAGTATCCAAACATGCTGTTGTAGAAGTGCTAACGCAGCATAACAGAACATAGCCCACGCTGTTATGTTAGGTGGGAGCTTCCTGTGACGTTTCCTGTTTAGCCCCCCACCACCGAGGTCAACCGGAAACATCCCTGCACAGCCATACGCTCACACCACGACGTTTAACACAAACATCGGATAAGTAAAAAACAAACCATGACCCATTAACACAATAAACACGCAGATAAACCTTGTGTCGGGTTTATTTCTCTCTCACTTAGGCAAATATACCATAAACCTCACGTAACAAAACTGTACCTGTCTAACCATGATCACTGATCACACTTCCTGAACATGACCTCATGACCTCATGACCTCATGACATCTGCCCCACAAGTTTGTGCTCTTTGTTTGTTTGTGTAGGCAGGGTTCCCACACCTTCTGAAACATCAAATTCAAGCACCTTTCAAGGACTTTCAAGACTCAATTCCCTCAAATTCAAGGACCCAACATGGCATAGTGTGAGACAGATCTAGATGAGAATTGATATAATAGGAACTATCCGCTCATAGACAACAATTAAAAAGAGAGGCTTGAATGTGTGAACACTAGATGGTCTCTTGCCAACTCTACCACAGCACAGCAAAACAATATTGTAAAATATGTGTAAAGTTAAGCAATACAGAGACTTATTTACTAGTTGACGAGCTAAGTAAAACATTTTTGAATATATATATTATTTTTTTTAGAGAGAGAGAGAGAGAGAGAGAGAGAGAAATAGAGAGAGAGAGAGGGGAATTCAAGCACTTTCAAGGACCCATGTCTATTTTCAAAAACCTTTAAGACCTTGATTCTGAATTTCTCAAATTCACAAACTTTCCAGGATTTCAAGGACCCGTGGGAACCCTGTGTATGATGTCTTTGTGTTTGTGTGGTGTGTTATGCCACTTGTGTAGGGTTATGCCACTTGTGTAGGGTTATTACGGACTCGAAAGTATTTTGTTTGGTATTTAGAACATCGTGTCTCTGTTAGGGCTTTCACACCGGCAAAGAACCGTGCCGGTTCGCGTTCGCGTGGCGCTGTCTGGCGAACGAGCCCGCGTTCATACCAGTGTATCGTTCGCCAGACAGCGCCAACGTTCGGAGGTTTTCGAACGCGAACGCGAACCGGCATGGTTCTTTGCCGGTGTGAAAGCCCTATGAGGGGAGGCTAGTAGCCTAGCAGCCTACCTGCTCTGCCAGCCAGCCGATGTGTTTGAGCTGAGGGTGGGAGGCGGAGCCGGAGGCGGGGGCGCCCAGGTAGGCGTTGACGTGCGCCAGCGTCTGCGGCAGCAGGGCGGCGATGTTGGTGTGGATGGCGGTGAACCAGGCGCTGGCGCTGGGGCTGTCCTTACACCGCATCACCACCGTGTGCTGCCCGTCCGGAGAATGCAGCTCCAGCAGCCTGCAGGGAGACCAACATCCCCATGGTAAATGGTCTGCACTTATATAGCGCCTTTTTTGCTGCTCCAAAGCGCTTTACAACAGCCTCTCATTCACCCATTCACACACACATTCACACACCAATGGCGGCAAGCTGCCATGCAAGGCGCCGGCCCGCTCACTGGGAGCAATTTTGGGGTTCAGTGGACAGTGCCCAAGGACACTTCGACATGTGGCCAGCCGGGGCTCGAACCGCTGATCTGCCAACCTTGTGATCATTAGACGGCGGCTCTACCTCCTGAGCCACAGCCATTCTACAGTGTGATACACTGATATACAGTACCTGATCAGCCTTATACATCATCTGTTTAATCATCACCTTATTACACTGCTCATCTAACACACACCTAACCTAGAACTATATCACTCTGATCTATATCACACACACACACACACACACACACACAGACACACACACACAGACACAGACACACACACACACACACACACACACACACACACACACAGAGACACGGAGACACCCACCTGTTCTCCAGGTCAGGCATGGTCAGGTTCCTGCTGATGAAACACATCTTGAGGGGGATGACCTTCCTGTCCTTGGCCCCGCCCCCCC
>NC_137684.1:30963677-31003677 GCF_963989245.1 Nansenia antarctica | reverse complement strand
AACTTTGGTTGAGAATAGTAAGACTACCGCCTTATTCTATTCTGGGCCTTGTAGCTACACATTCATACCTTATTTGACTTGCTAAACAAGACAAACTGCCTCAAGTCGCAACTCTGTCAATTCTACCTTATTAAGTATTCACAGGCTCAGTCTGAAACATTAACCACATCATGGTGGTTTTCACCGGTTGTTTCCAAACCCTGGGGGTCTAACACAACTCTAACACAATGTCCTACGACAGCCAAATTAGCCTGACTTATCTAAATCAAAGCAGCACATGATTGCGTGATCACTCAGTTATACAATGACCTCTCTTATTTAAGAACCCACAACCTGATTAAAATAACAGATTGTGTAACCACTGATTTACCTTTTTGATTTCCTGCTGTTGACAGTGATGATAGACTTGATCACGGTGACCCCGCCCCCTTTATAACCCCATCAACAGTTGTGGAGTGTGTGTGCGTGTGTGCGTGTGTGTATGTGTGTGTGTGTGTGTGTGTGTGTGTGTGTGTGTGTGTGTGTGTGTGTGTGTGTGTGTGTGTGTGTGTGTGTGTGTGTGTGTGTGGACTAGTTACATTATACAGTTGATACATTGTAATCATCTATGCTTCAAATCAGGATGTTGACACTTATGTGGGATGGGGCATCGACAACTAATTGTCCAAAGTAGGCTGAACGTCTGAGGAAATAATAATAATAAATAAATAATAATAATTTTTTAAAAAAAATCATGCTGACTAGGCGATCGGTTCACCAGTTTTCACATTAGGCTCCTGCAAACCTACAGGCCTATAATAAACTATCATTCTCTGTTATGACATCTGATTGCAAACTATCCCATGTAAACCCGTGTCATTATATTTATTAATGATTGGCAGAATCGGTTGTTTACTAATAACAGCCTATTTACTAATAGGCAACTGTCAGACTGCCGTACAGAGCATTACCGTACAGTAATGAGTTTGCCCTCATTTTTGAGTTTCTACGACTTTCCGTTTTATTACAGTAATCCGTTAAGCAAAAGTGGGAAATGCTTAACCAAATGGCAAAAATTATGAATGGGAGAGATACACACGGACTTACGGTTTTACAAAAAGGTCTCATCGGGGTGTTAATTTCCACTCTTTTTGTGGACTTTTATAAACTAGCCTTCTATCTTATGTTATGTGTTATGTTATCTTATCTTATTACATGTAAACCCGTGTGATTATGAATGTTTGGCAGAATCGGTTGTTTACTAATAACAGCCTGGGGTTGTTTACTAATACTAATAGGCAGAACTGTCAGACGCGCCTGGCCTTTTTTACGCAAATCCCCGCCCTCGCGTAGTCTCTCTCACCCTCCAGCGTCACCTCTCTCCCGGCCTTCTTCAGCGCCTGCACGGCCAGGTCGTGGGTCGCCTCCCGCAGGTCGCTGCCGTCCACGGACAGGATGGCGTCTCCCACCCGCAGAGCCCGGCTCTGGTCCGCCGCCAGCCCGGGGAAGATCTTGGAGATGAGGATGGGCATGCGGTTCTCCCGACCCCCCTTGATGCTGATGCCCAGACCCCCGGACTCCTGCTTCACCACGCGAACTTTACGCACCAAGTCCGAATTATTATTCTCCAAATTAACGGGGGTTTCGCCTCCGTGCCTGGAGCTGAAACTGGACCCGGGACTCCCCCCGTAGCTGGTCCCACCCGGGCTGCCGAACTCAGAGTTCGTAGTACCGTTATTATCCCGGTTGTTGTATCTGCCCCCCGAGCCCCCCGAGCCGGGGCTGTTCAACCCGAAGCTTCCGTCGTAGTGACCCCGGGTGGTGCTGTTGCCTCCTCCTCCTGGGCGCGCCGGGGGGCTGTGTGTCCCCCCGTGGAGGTTCGGGTGTTGTTGCGCCTCCGGAGGGTTCGGGGGGCTTTGGACACCACGGTTCCCCGGCGACGCCAAACCCAAACCCGGGTCGTTTCCGTTCGACAAGCCGTTCCGCAGGCCCAGGTGATCCAGATGGTTCCCTTGGCCGCTTATCTCCGATGCTTCGGCCGCTAAGGTGAGGGTCTCCCGGGTCAGTTCGGCCGCCACTCGCACCCAGCGGTCCCGGAGCAGGAGGTCCAGTTGACCGTTCCTGTCCGCTCGCGTCCAGACAGCCATCCTGGTAAGGAAATGTGACCAACTTTCATCTAATAATCGCTAAAACGTGGAGATGATAATATTCTCTAGTAGTCCATCATATTCGTGAGAAATGCGACATCCATATTCAGGGTTCCTACGTTCCTAAGTTTCAACAAGTCAAATTTAGGACCTTTTTGGACCTTTTTTAGACCCCTTTGAATAGAGAACTTCAGAAAACAGAACTTTTTTTCCTCCGAGTTTCTTTCCGAGTGCGTACAAGACAAGCGCAAACTACACTATATTGACACACCCACTTACGCACTCAGATTGCGGGAAACATCCAAAAAGCAGAGAAGGAGGAAAGGGAAGGAAGGAACCAGAGTTCTGCCTCTGATGGGACGGGGCTTGTTATTGGGCTGGAGCGCTTCTGGAGCGGGCTGTCTGGAGAGTCATAACTCTGGCCCGGGACAGCCAATGAACGCACGGGGTTTGGGATGGACAGCCAATGAACGCGTGGGGTTTGGGATGGACAGCCAATGAACGCACGGGGTTTGGGGATTCATTATTCATGATGGAGGCGGGGGTTTGCAGGGGAAATAGCTGGCGTATGAGTTATGCTGTATGTCTGTCTGTCTGTCTTCCG
Organism: Nansenia antarctica; assembly: GCF_963989245.1. Lineage (NCBI taxonomy): Eukaryota > Metazoa > Chordata > Actinopteri > Argentiniformes > Microstomatidae > Nansenia > Nansenia antarctica. The sequence continues at coordinate 31,000,947 of NC_137684.1, read as the reverse complement.
AAAGCCATGCATTCATTGGCTGTCTCTCTGTCTTCCGGCTCATACAATGCAATCTCGCAATAGACTCGTAATAGCCTTGTGAAGAACTTCCTCCCCCGGCCCTTGATATCATATTAGATCATGGCTGTATATTAAAGCTTTATCAATGGGTTTTTTCACAGGTGACTCCATATGCATGGTCAGCAATGTCTGCCCTAGAGTTCAAAGCTGGAGTCAATGCATTTGGAGTGATGTACAGAATATAATATATTATTATTATTTAAATCTTTAACTCCTATTTTTAGAAACAGTACACTGGCTTCCTGTTAAATTCAGAATAGATTTCAAGATCCTTCTGCTTGTTTATGAAGCTCTCACTCACTGGCACAGCACCAGAATATCTGAAAGACCTGCTGGTTTTCTGTGTACCCGAGATTTGGTGAGGCTGCATTCTCATTTTACGCACCCAGATTGTGGAATGCACTGCCAGTTTACATTAGGGATGCAACCTCAGAACATATGTTCAAGTCACGACTTGGAACACTTTTGAGCTGCAACGTTTGCAGGAAAAGCGCTATACAAATAAAAAGTTATTATTATTATATTATAATGTATCCTTCCCTTTTAATATTCTCATATTATGTGTGAGGTTGTTTACCAGATATATCATATATGACGAGGTCAAAGGTCACAAGTAGGCTATGTTGTGTTTAATTAATCTCTCTCTTTTAGTTGCATGGTCTTAGTTCAGGTAAATCCAGAGCAGCATAATTATATCACAGAGTTCCTAGTAGCCCAATCTAGCATACTACATCCAGGGAAAGCATTCACACCACCAGCAAATGTTAAGAACTGATCCACACAATAAGGATTTCATTTTTGGAAGTCGATTTATTGCAGTTGAGGTTTACTGAGTGTTTACAAAACCAGAGCAGATCAGACACACAGGACACACACAGGACAGGACCACGGGTGAGAGTGAAAGAGGGTCTAAGACTCAGACGTCACACAGGACAGAGGTGTGGAGGCTGGGGTCCACTCAGCGGGGTACCGGTGGTGCAGGTCAGGTGGGCTCCATCCAGAACCACTCCTTCTCACCCAGGCCAGAGCTGATAGGCCAGATTCAAACCTGGAACCTCTCCAACATGGAAAACTCAGATATCTACCATCAGGTCAAGAGGACATCCTCAAAGTCAGAGGGCTACACTTGATTTTACACTTGATGTTACGTGTCTCAAACAGGAATACCCATCAGAAGTGCGTACCGTATTTTGCGGACTATAAGTCGCTCCGGAGTAAAAAAAAAAATGCATCATGAAGAGGAAAAAGACATATATAAGTCGCATTTATTTATGAATGTATGTATGTTCGTAATATTTATGAATTTATGAGTATGAATTAACATTTTAAAACATGTTAAATTATATATATTTTGATATACAAGTCGCACCTGACTATAAGTCACAGGACCAGCCAAACTATGAAAAAAAAGTGTGACTTATAGTCTGGAAAATACGGTAATTCCAAATCACCTTCGCTACACTGAACCACTTTTATCTAGTCCTCTTGGACCCGTTTACATTCAGACAGTCGGACAGTATCATCATCCCGCCTCATACGGTCGGATCACAGAGACTTTCAAAGCACATTGTCAAACCTCGAGGTACTTCATAGACTAACAATTCAAACTATGTCCATTAGGAATACTTCTGCTATGCAGCCCGTCCGTCTTAAGAGTCGATGTGTGCTACTAGTGCTAGTGTGTGTTTCTCGGACACGGACAAAGTGTGTTTACATTTCAGATGCGTTACGTTGTTATAAGAGTAAAGTACATTCGTAACTAAAACAAGGCAAACAAGGAGCTAATGTTTCGCTTTTACCCACAACTCTTCGCTCCCATCTCCTTCTCCCAGCATCCCTCCCTCCTCTCTCACAGCCTCACCTCTCCTCTCTTCTCATCTGTCACGTCAAACCCCCATTTTTTTACCGTGACCCTTTTCACTCTTCTCTCGTCATTTCACTCCTACTATTGTCTTGCTCTTCCGTTCTCCCTCCTCCTTTCTTCTTTCTTCTCTCTCTCTTGTCCTCTCTCTTTCCGTGTATCATCTCATGTGTGTAGTAACAAGGCGTGACATAATAGATGTGATGATAAGGCAACAACAACATTGGGTTGTCCCAGGGGCCACGTCCTCTTATGAACCTCTTACACAGAGGAGGGGGGGGGAGGAACAACCCCTAACAAGCACTTCTTCAGCTAGAGGAGGGAGGGAGGGGGAGAGAGGTGGGGGAGGGCGGTACTTGCAGGCTGGGGGAGGGAGGGGGGGTGTGGGGATGGAGGGGTGGGGGGGTTGTTCAGGAGGTGTTTACAGTAGAATGAGCGAGTGCAGAGCTTGAAAAAACCCTGCTAAGGTGCCGGGGGGGAGGCAGGGGGAGTCGGAGGGGTAAACCGTCAATCAGTCTGTTTACTTGTTCTTCCTCCGAACAGAGGGCGGCTGCGGCGATGAAGCGTAGGGCAGGGGGCGGGGCTGAGGGTGTGGCTGGGGGCTGTGGGGGCGGGGCGTGGCGCCCGCCCTCTTGGGCGTGTTGTTGAGGATGTCCAGGCTGTGGGGGCGGGGCGTGGCGCTCTCCCTCTTGGGCGTGTTGTTGAGGATGTCCAGGCTGCGGCGACTGGAGGAGATGACGTCGGCCACGAACTTGGTGCAGTCGGCGCAGACGTCCCGCAGGCTGCAGCCGTGGGCGTACAGGTGGGGGAACTCCTCCTCCACGGAGCGCCGGGAGAGGCTGCGCAGAGACCTGGGGAGAATGGTAAACGGTAAATGGACTGCACTTACATAGCGCCTTTATCCAAAGCGGCCTTTACAACGGCCTCTCATTCACCCATTCACACACACATTCACACACCAATGGCGGCAAGCTGCCATGCAAGGCGCCGGCCCGCTCACTTGGGAGCAATTTGGGGTTCAGTGTCTTGCGCCACCATATGGTAGCTTTTTGTCATCCTCAAGGTGATGAAATTAGGGATTTCACTGCCATACAGACAAAAAGGGAAGAGAATTGGCATTTTTGGGGTTCCAGCTTGATTAATTTCCGCGTAAATAGATGTGGTCGGACTGATTTCCTTGCAGGATCTCATTTTTAAGAACTAGCACCTCATTTATAGACGGAATAACTAACATTCGGGGCCTTTTTAGGCCTTACATTTTGGAATGCTTTTTTTTAGACTTTAAGGCTTTTTAAGACCAGTGCGGGAACCCTGACAGACTTACTTGTAGACCACACTGTATATACAGACTTACTTATAGTATATCTGGGGGCGGCTGTGTCTCAGGAGGTAGAGCCGCCGTCTAATGATCACAAGGTTGGCAGATCAGCGGTTCGAGCCCCGGCTGGCCACATGTCGAAGTGTCCTTGGGCAAGACACTGAACCCCAAAATTGCTCCCAGTGAGCGGGCCGGCGCCTTGCATGGCAGCTTGCCGCCATTGGTGTGTGAATGTGTGTGTGAATGTGTGAATGAGAGGCCGTTGTAAAGCGCTTTGGAGCAGCAAAAAAGGCACTATAAGTGCAGTCCATTTACCATTTATATACAGACTTACTTGTAGACTTCACTCTTGCGGCCATGACTCTTCGGGCTGCTGTGGAAGCCCACAGTGTAGACTGGTATATGGGCCATCTTCTTAGACGGGATCTTCATCTGCGGCAGACGGAGAACAGCGGGGGTGAGGATGAGCAGGGGTGAGGAGGGGTGTGTTCAATATGTCAAATAAGTGAGACAGATTCTATTACAGCAGCAGGAGTAGAGAGGAAATGGGAGACGTGATGTGATTAGGAACAATGAGAGAAGACAGAGCTGCACACTAGGATAGAACTCCAACGACGACAAAAACATCAAACCCAGATATCTGGAACCACACAGAACCACACAGAACCAGACAGAACCACACAGAACCACAGTCCCTCATGGTATAGATCAGTGGTTCTCAAGCCTCTCCTCGGGGACCCCCAGCCGTTCCACATATTTGATCTGTTCCACCACCAGCACACCTGATTCAACTAATCAAGTACAAACCATAATTGCTTTGCACTTGATTAGTTGAATCAGGTGTGCTGGTGGTGGAACAGATACAATATGTGGAGCGGCTGGTGGTCCCCGAGGAGAGGTTTGAGAACCACTGGTATAGACAGAGCCATAAATCAAAACATCTAGAAACTACAAGCTCACCACCCAACTCCAAACCCACACTGAACAGAAACAGAAACAGAAACACACACATACATATAAACACACAGCACAGAACGGCACACCACAGACACAAGAAGCTCAGAATAGCAGCGTACACACATCACATCAAACCACAGACAGTAGAAGACAAAATCAAACTCAGACCCATCATCCAACACAAACACAGAACCACACAACAGCACGGAAGAACCACACATCTCACACATCAGAATCACAAACAAACACACACAGCCTAGGACCTCAAACCTACATAGCACAGACCCACACATCCACATGGTCTGGTGACTGAGGCACAGATCAAAATAATAATTGACAGAATTAATTTAAAAGCATAGAGATATCACCCACCACAGAATTATGTTAGCCTCAAATATGTTTTTCAAAAGTTATACCACCATATTTTGAAATGTTATTTTTGTTCATATTGGCATATTAATTTCCTAAAGCAGACAGGCCACATTAGCCACATTAGCACTGAACACATACGATGACTCAGAAACATGAAGAAGCATTTCCACACTGACAGAGAGAGAGAAGGCGGTACCTTTGCACTGCACGTCCCACAGACAGACCTGGGGGAGACAGAACTGCATTAGAATGACCTCTAGGGGCGCTCATGAGTAACACATGGTCCAGGAGGGGAGGGGGGGGAGGGGAGGGGGGGGTGGGGGTATTGTTGTGTCACACTGTAAACTGTGTTTTCTTGACCTACATTCAGGGTTCGAGTTATGTGGGAGCCAATGGGAGCTGAGCTCCCATAAGGAAGGTCTGAGCTCCCATGAAAGCAGTAAAATCATACATCTGTAGGGGTCGCTAATAATACATTACCACAACCATTATTTTATCATAAATAAATGTCAATGTAATGAGTATTATTTATATTTATTTATATGATAAATATTCTAAAATAAACACGTTTTCCAAAAGAACTACGCGCACCAGCATTAATCTCCTGTGAATGACAGTAGGCCTTTGACTGCCTGCACTTTACCACCAAGACACTATGGGGCGCAGTAGAATATTGTGCAACAGCAGAATATGATCGTTGAGAGCTTGCGAACGTGAAAACACGATTATTGAGAAGAAAACATTCAGTAGCTAGCTATCATGCCGCCCCCAAAAAGGCCACTGCTGCCGACCGAGTCGACAAGCCTGGAAAGTTTCGGGTTTTCATCCAAGAAACCAAACTTGAATTCAGCTGCACCTGTTATGACACCTAACGTTGAAACTGTTGAAATAGCAGAGCTCAAACAAAAGCAAGTGCTTCCGAAGAAAGTAGCAGAACTCCCCTCCAGTATGTATAAGGAGACAGCTAGCTAGTTCGTTCAGGGCGACATAATAATAACATAAGCTTGGATGAGATAAGATGATGATGAGGCTAACAACAAGAGGCTAACAACATCAAACCAACAAATATAAACTCAACAATTAGAATGTATATTTTAGCTACATTAACCTTATTGTAACATGTAAATACTGATACTTACGGACAAATCTATCCCACGTTTTCAAACGAAAACACTGGTGCATCAACTGCCACAATGTAAAGTGCGTTCGTAAATTTGCTCTGAGAACGCCGGAGCGCACACTGGGTCAACGTCATAAAGGGACCAAGTCATTTGATTGGACAAGAGGCATTCCATGAGAGCTGATCAGATTCCAAAGCGATTTTATGAACGCAGCCAATGCAAACTGTAAATAGAGCATCTAGGTTGCTAGGCAACGAATATGTGCATTATCTAAAATAACCGATAAAGCATGTCGCGTATTGCTAGGAAGGTTGTTTGTTGCTTGTTCATGGACGAGCATACATGAACATGATTATTTATGGCAGGTGCGATGTAACTGGAAATGGAGATGTGGACAATGTGTCGTGCTAACAGGGAAAGTGAATGGACTGTATAGCAAAAACATCAAAATTATTGGCCGAGATACCCGTGACTATCGCTTATAGCTGTTGTTTCATGTGGTGCTGTTGATGTGGTGAAATGAGTAGCCTATGGCTAATAAAAATAAAATAAAAAAGTCCCAACGCTGTGTGGGCATGATTCGCGCACGTGCATGAGAACATTTCGCACTGTTATTTTGGAGACCCCCACAAAGCTCAGCTTATAACTCGAACCCTGCCTACATTAATCCAAAGGTACATATCATGCAGCACAGGAACTATGTTGTTATTTCTCCTAGCCCTCCTCTACCTGGTCATGAAGCACATACTACTGTAGTAGGTACCTGTACATACCTGTACAGACTGTAGTGTGTCTCTCTCACCTTTTACAGAGCAGGCAGGTGGACGGCCAGGAGAAGAGGGGGAACTTAGTTCTGCAGCAACAGCAAACCTGGGAGAAACACACGTGTGCGTGCACACACACATTTTAAATGCTTTATTTATGTCCACATACATGTACAATATCTAAAGTATGTTATTCACACTAAATGATTATTACAGTGGAATGACAGATACAGTATCAGTACTGTAAAACAGACAGTATCCAGCTCATGGGTACAGGAAGCACCGCCTTCTCCATATTGAGCGGCTACCAATAACAGCGGATACTGAGCAGTACTTTGCTATCTGTTTGGCCCTTCTCTTAGAAGCCATTTGAAGGCCTCTAACAACAAACTTATGAACATGGCCCAGGCTGCCAAATATGAAAACTAAAAGTTTACATCTGTAACCCAGATGTAACACACACACACACACAGATCATTATCACATCATGTGACCACCCCTGCCTGTACCTTGCCTCTCCTCAGGTTGTTGTACAGCTCTTTGCTCTGCAGGTACTTCTCCATCTCTGCCTTCACCAGCACGCGGCGCACGTTGATGACCTCATCCACTGTTAAGGCAAGACTCTCCACCGGGTGACTGAACTCCTCCTGTACACAGAGAGAAGTATAGAGGGAGAGGAGGGAGTATAGGGGGGGAGGTCAGGTAGAGGGACCTTAGAGGGGCCAGCAATGAGGAGAGGTGATCTGTGTGGGGTGGCTATAATCGTGCGGTTTACATTGTACTGTGACATTTAAAAAATACCAAAAAATCATTCATCAAGTCATTTCTGTACTGTAAAATAAAGGGTGTGTTCTCACTAGAACATTTGCTTCACTTGGAATCGGAGTTTAGGATAAAATTTGCTTTGCTCTGCGTCATTTGGAGCTGTGAGAATGCGCATTCGAAGTCGCTCCCGGAGCAAACAACTGACGCATGCTCCGCTTGAAAAGGGTGGTTTCGCTCCGGTTAGAAACGACACATCGAGGCTGTCCATAGGAAAACAACAGCGCATGCGTGTTGATCTGGATAAGAGCGGGACGAACGGGCAATTTTCTATTTTTCTGACCAATCAACTACCACGTCTGTTGCTTCGATTGCGTATGTTACTTCGTTTACATGAAGGGCTGTGAGAACGCAAATCAGATAAATAATTTATGCAACAATGTTGCAAACTCATCCACTTGCTCCGGGTCCTGATTCGGACTTTCATGTGAGAACACGACCTAAGTGCTCCCAAAAAGATGATGTCTGTTCTCTCACCATCCTCTGGTTCTTACTGCCGGTCTGAGAGCTGGAGGCCGTGTCTGTCCCCTCCGTGGTCTCCTCCACTGAGCTGAGGGAACAGCGGGCAGGGGAGCGGGGGGGCGCCCAGCCTGGGACTGGGAGGGAGGCTGGGGGAGGGACGGGGGGGAGGAGGGGGGAGAGAAGGGGAGGCAGAGGAGAGAGAGTAGAAGGAGGGTGGGGTGATGGAGAGACAGAGGAGAGAGAGGAGAAAGAGGGAGGGGGGATGGAGAGTGAGGAGAGAGAGTAGGGGGAGGAGGGGGGGTGATGGAGAGACAGAGGAGAAGGTGGGGGGGATGATGGAGAGAGAAAGGAGAAAAAGAGTAGAAGGAGGGGAGGGTGATGGAGAGAGAGAGGAGAGAGAGTAGAAGGAGGGATAATGGAGAGAGAGGAGAGAGAGAGGAGAGAGAATCACATGTTTGGAAGAGTTTTGTTTCTTTGACTTCCAACAGAGGAACTGTATTTGGGTCAGAGGAAACTACGTAGGTAGCCAGCAGGGAGGAGGTCTGTGAGGACAAGAAACTGGGTTTTTAATCAGTTCTACTCCCAGTTAACAACAACAACACATCCAGAGTTCAGACCAGCTGCTGCCCATGGCATTACTGTTGTAAGTTCTGTGGTAAACAAGCTTTGACACCCCCTAGTGGCTGGAACAGTGAACTACAACGGACCCCTAGTGGCTGGAACAGTGAACTACAACGGACCCCTAGTGGCTGGAACAGTGAACTACAACGGACCCCTAGTGGCTGAAACAGTGAACTACAACGGACCCCTAGTGGCTGAAACAGCGAACTACAACTACAACCACTCTTGTTTTTGTTGTCTACTACAGCAGCGAGGGGCAACATATCTCCCTTATCCCTCAGAATAAGAGGCAGACAAGCATGAAAGGGAAAACAAGGATCCTGCGACCCATTAGATGTTGTCTTCCTAACATCTCACTGAGTTAGCCTCTGTCCAGGGTTCCCACACCTTCTGAAACATCAAATTCAAGCACCTTTCAAGGACTTTCAAGACTCAATTCCCTCAAATTCAAGGACCCAACACGGCATAGTTTGAGACAGAACTAGTTGACGAGCTAAGTAAAACATTTTGGAATATATATATTATTTTTTTAGAGAGAGAGAGAGAGAGGGAGAGGGGAATTCAAGCACTTTCAATGACCCATGTCTATTTTGAAAAACTTTTAAGACCTTGATTTCTTTTTATCAAATTCACAAACTTTCAAGGATTTCAAGGACCCGTGGGAACCCTGTTTATCAGTACATCACCATAAACTGGTTAGTATCCCTCACCATGACAACACCAGCAGCATTCAACACATCATTGTAAGCAGTTTACACAGAAGACCGACACACGTCATCATGTGTGATTAAAGGTTAACGGTTCTCTATGTGGCTTTTATCATTAACTAAGAAACACCAGAATAAACCATGGATGTATATGAGAAGAGTGAAAGAATAATCTGGATGCTCAGTGTCTCCCCCTGCTGGCCAAGAGCTGATCACACACAGATATACATATACACACACGCAGTCACGCACACGCACACACTCACTCGCACACACGCACTCGCACACACACACACACACACTGTCTCTCTCTCCCACACACAAACACACACAGTCTCTCTCACACACACACACTGTCTCTCTCTCTCACACACACACACACACACACACACAGTCTCTCTCTCTCACACACACACACACACACGCTCACACACACACACTGTCTCTCTCTCACGCACGCACGCACACACACACACACACACACACACACACACACACGCACGCACGCACACACACACACACTGTCACACACACACACACACACACACACACACATACATGCACACACCCCCCACACACACACACAGTGCGAGTATGAATGAGCGGGCGCTGACCTCGGTGCGTGGGGGGCACCCCGGCCCCCGTCAGCGTGCGTGCGCGCGGCCTCTCCCCCCCCCGCAGCACGGCCCCCCCCCCCAGCTGGGCGGAGTCAGACAGCGAGGGCAGCAGCGCTCCCCGGAGGTCGGCCAGGTCGTGCTCGGAGAAAGAGCGGTCTCTCTTGATGGGCGTGGGAGAAGAGCTCTCTACACGGCGCAGCTCCACGCTGTCTGGAGAGTCCTCGTCCTGGGGGGGGGACAGGGTGGGGGGGTGGGGGGGTTACTATGGTAACTGGACTGCACTTATATAGCGCCTTTTTTGCTGCTTTACAACGGCCTCTCATTCACCCATTCACACACACTGTTTGGCTAATCCATGGGAGGGTTCATTTGGGGGTTATGTTATTTGTTGTTGGTGATTGGTTAAAAGTATGCATGAGTGGAGTGATTGGTTAGATAGAAATGGGGGCGGGCTTAATGAGTGTGATCTGAGAGACAGGGGAGAAGGGAGATCAGTTGTATAGAGAGATGGGAGTTGGTAAGTTGAGTTCTGTATGATTGTGTAGTTTGTTAAATCTTTTCTGTTAGTTTGTTCACTGTTGTTTATTTACATGTACTAATATCAATGTATTGTGTTCAGTTTTACAATCTGTTTATTAGAGGAAGAAGGAAATCAAACCGAATTGTGTCAGATCTCATCATTTCACCCGTACTGCCGGAGCAAGCAGAAAATTCACCATTCAGCTAACTAGAGGGAGAGCTGAACAATTGTAAAACACCCGCTGACGACCGCAGGAGGACGGACCGTCAGTTAGCTAAGGAATACAAGCCCGGTTGGACGCAACAGAAGCTCCGGGAGGACAAGGATCCATTCACCGGAGATAAGAGCAAGCTAAAGCCTGGTCAGGTTAGTGACGCAGCCGCCAGCTGGCAACGGAGCCGCGGCGCCCGCAACTGTAGCTAACTAGCCACTTGCTAGCCAGCGTAGCATTAGCAAACTAAGCTAGCGTTAGCCCTGTTGTCGCAATAGCGCAGCAGGCACGCGGTAGAGCTTATAGCACTCAAAGCTACAGCTAACTAGGCCGGCAACGGAGCCGTGGCGCCCGCGACCGTAGCTAACTAGCCACTTGCTAGCCAGCGTAGCATTAGCAAACTAAGCTAGCGTTAGCCTTGTTGTCGCAATAGCGCAGCAGGCACGCGGTAGAGCTTATAGCACTCAAAGCTACAGCTAACTAGGCCGGCAACGGAGCCGTGGCGCCCGCAACTGTAGCTAGCTAGCCACTTGCTAGCTAGCGGAGCATTAGCCAACTAAGCTAGCGTTAGCCCTGTTGTCGCAATAGCGCACAGGCACGCGGTAGAGCTTATAGCACTCAAAGCTACAGCTAGCTAGGCAGGCAAGGAGTGAAACAATCCACGGCTAGCTTCAACTGGTTAACCCAACTGCAAGAATCCACAGCCAGCTAGGCTAACCTACAAGACCCACCAAGAAAGGAATTGCGAGCTAATAGCAGCTACCCAGAGAGCTACCCACACCCAGCACTCTTCTCTGTGACTCTATTGACTGTTTGCATTAAAATAGGTTTGTGTGTACCTGGGTATTAAGTCGTCGGGGGGAGGAAAATCCTCTCCCACTTTATTATTTTATTTTTAGCAGTATCCCTGGGATGACCCCACGGTGAACCTGGTTCCGCTGCCGAAGACTAGTTAAGGAAGTGCAGGGACCAGCGCAAATCAGCTCAGGGAGTCAGAGAGGGCTGAAGATATAAGATAGAAAGACGAAACAGGTACACACAAGTTATTTCTGAGTCACAGGCAGAATGGAGGCACTAAGGACCGAAAGGGAAAAGTTGGCAGTCACTTTTGAGAGAGGATACCGCCACATCATCAGGTCAGTGGCATTGATGGGCGAAGATGACATGAAACGCGAGTGGATAGCGCTCCTATCAAACGCGAAAGACCTAAACTCTGCAGACGACAATTATGAGGAAGGTTTGCAGGCCAAAGCAAGTCAGGAACCTGAGACAGGTAACAGTCAGCTTCTTCAAGACATCACCAAGGCCGCTGGGGAGAGAGCTCAGAAGGTTGAACAGGTCGGTCACGTTTTAAAGGCCAACATGTGGACAAGGTTCGCGGGGGTCGAACTTTCATCCACAATTAGACGAGCAGAAAGGAGTCACGAAGGCGCGAAGAGGATCAGTCTAGAAGAGGCAACCCACGACGTTTGTAAAGAACGAAGCACACTCACAGAGAGCCTCATCATCAAAGCGCGAAGTCTGCTATCAAGCTGGGGGGAGTGGATCCCTGTAGTTGAGGCGTGCAACACGAGAAAGTCACTAGAGGAGCTGGAGGACAAAAGGGATGAACTTTGGGAAACGTTTGTGACTGAATTTGGAAGAGTTGAGAAGGAGAATACTGGCAAAATGGCCGACGTTCTCGCCGAAGAAGAGGCCAAAGATCGAGCGACGAATAGAGAAAGGGCCGACGCTCTCGCCGAAGATGAGAGGAAAAGGGCCGACGCTCTCGCCGAAGATGAGAGGAAAAGGGCCGACGTTCTCGCCGAAGGTGAGAAGAAAAGGGCCGACGTTCTCGCCGAAGAAGAGGCCAAAGATCGAGCGACAAGTAGAGAAAGGGCCGACGCTCTCGCCGAAGATGAGAAGAAAAGGGCCGACGCTCTCGCCGAAGATGAGAGGAAAAGGGCCGACGCTCTCGCCGAAGATGAGAGGAAAAGGGCCGACGTTCTCGCCGAAGAAGAGGCCAAAGATCGAGCGACAAATAGAGAAAATAAAGAAGCCATTGCCAAGCTGGAAAGGAAAGCCGCTGAGGCAAGACTGAAGTCAGCTGATAGCGTGGCCGAGTTTGAGAAGGAGACAGCGAAGGTGAAATTGGGGGCCGAAGAAGAGATCGCTGAGGCAAGGCAGAAGGCGGCCGTGATTGAGTTGAAGGCAGCAGAAATAGCCGCTCAAGAGCGCGCCAAACTACTGGAGGCTCAGCGGGAAGCATGGGAACAAGCCCGGGAGGCAGGGCTGGAGAGCGCCACATATGGAGGCAACCGCACTAGAGCCAAGATCAAACTCCCTCCAACAAGGCTGCCCGTGTTCAGCGGGTGTATGAGAGATTTTCATCGCTGGCGGAAAGATTGGGAAAGCCTGCAGCGGCAGGGAGACCCATCGGGGTCGCCAGAGGTGAAGAAACTCCACCTCCTCGAGAGCATAGACCGAAAGGTTTTCGAGGAGCTCAAACTCTCGAGCTACCGCTCAGCGGAAGACGTATTCAAAGCCTTGGAGAATCGGTTTGGAGACAAGGCAACCATCGCGCTGCAAATTATTGAGGAATTGGAAAGAATACCAGCGGTAAAAGGAAACCAGCCGAGGAAAGCGATCGACCTTATTCAGGCAGTGGAAAGAGCCCTCATGGACCTGACAGACTTAGGAGAAGTGGGCGCTATGAAGAACCCACTTGTACTTAAGGCCATCGAGGGCAAACTGCCAGATCGCGTGCAGGAAGGCTGGATTACCTTTGTAACCGAACCCGAAAACCAAGTCGCCCCAGACAAGCGGTTCGATGCTCTTCTTCTGTTTCTGAAAAGGCAGGAAGTAATCCTCGAGGGGATAGCTCGAATCCGAGGCTCCACAGAGACCTCTGGGGGAACACCGGAGAGGCCAGTCAGATGGGAGAAGAAGGCATTCACGAGGGCCACGGAGAGAGACTCACCGGTAGATGAAGAAGAGGAGGAACATCGAGGTGAAACCAGAGTCACGGGCAGGAACTCGGAAAGAAGAGAAGAGTGTGACATCTGTGGAAGCGATCAGCACGGTGGCAAAATATTCTTCTGCCAAAAGTTCAAGAGTGTCAGTCTGGCAGAGAAACGAGCCATAGTAAGGCAAAGCAAAGCCTGTCAGAAATGTTTGGGCATGCACGGCGCCGACGGGGAGTGTAGTAACCGGTACCTGTGCAGAGTGTGCAAGCGGGATGAAGGAAGGGCAAGTCATCACTACCTTCTGTGTCCCGAGTGGAGTGAGGGAAAGAAGACAGGGCCAGGGTTCGCTGACAAGCAACGAGAATTCCTGGATTCTTTGGGACTCAACCCTGAACAGGAAAGGAGGGCGAACGCATTCACCAGTAAGGCTTCGATGACGCTGAGCACGGGCGCAGAAGGCGGGGGTCTCTTCGCGGAGAATGGGCCAGAGGAACATCCAGTACTAATGATGACATTGATAGTCAAAACAGAAGCAGGAAATGCCCTGGGAACCCTCATAGACCTCGCCTCCGACACAAATTATATCACCAACCGGGCCGCCGATCGTCTCCAACTGGAGCGGAGGCAAGTAACACTGACCGTGCAGGGGGTCGGTGGAATGAAGGTCAGGGTCAAGACTAACAAATACCTGCTAAAGGTCAGGGCGTGGAGCAACAACAGATGGAGTCCCCACGAGATGGTATGCTACGGGCTCGACACAATCGCTCGTGCAGACAAGGTCATCAGTCCAGAGCGACTCTGTAAGTTCTTCCCTGGGGTCGAGAAGGAAGAGCTGGTCCGACCTAAGGAAATCGAGCTCTTGATCAGCCACCGAGAGGGACGACTCGCTCCACGGTGGAGAAGAGGGACGGGAGACTTGGTGCTGTGGGACGGGCCTCTGGGGAAGACCGTGGGAGGAACGCACCCAGACCTGTTTGAAAGTTGGGAAAGATCCGCACACAACTCCCAGACGCACTTTGCGCGTTCTCTGAGAACGGAGGCAGTAAGATTTGAGGAGATCCCCTGCAAGACGCCCAGCGCAAAAGAAGAGGATGGAGACCAGAAGCCGCAAGGTCATGAAAAGACCGGGAGAACAGCTGCAAGCAGCAAAGAGGTCCTCGAGTGGTGGAGCTGGGATAGCATCAGCGCCGCGTGCGAGCCAAAGTGTGGAGGGTGTCGCTGCGGAAATTGTCAGCCGGGCGGGAAAGAGATGACTCTCGCAGAGGAAAAGAAGATCAAAACCTACGCAATTACCCGCGTCAACATCGGGGACAAGCCAGCCGGATGCATCGCCCAGCTGGCCATGAGGAAGACGGCAAGGCTGCCAGAGGTCGCCCACCTAAAAGAAGAGCGGAGAGCACTTGAGGAGGACACCTATGTAGACGACATTCTAGCGTCTCATGGCGACAGGAGAGAGCTGAGGAGCATCACGGAGGGAATCGAGAGGACGCTCAACGCTGGAGGTTTCGCTCCGGAACCACGGATCCAGTCGGGTCAAAGTGGGAGGAGCAAAGAGGGCCAGCCTGCAGAAACGAGGGCCAATGTGGAGCCAGAGTCAGAGGTGTTGGTGCTGGCTGATCAGCTGAGCGAGGAAACATCCAGGGGAGTGGCTGTAAGTGCTCGAGACAGCGTGAGCATGCTGCAACGGAAAGCGTTCACTGCAACTGTAACACGCGCTCAGGCGAGGAAGGGGCTGGACCCGAAATGCGCCATTGAGGAGGAAGCAAATGCAAAGGGGACATCCACACCTGTTGGGAGTTCCAGGGACCTCGAGCATGAGAGGGAGAGGCTTTGGGGCGCTGCTCTCATGGACCTGATTGAGCCAGAACGCTTCAGTGAAGTAGGCAGGCTCATTCGGGTAGTTGGGTGGGTCCGGCGAGCTGTTAGGCAGTGGTTGTTTTGCAGGAGGGCTCCAGAAGACGCAAAGTGGGAGGCTACTCGCCTGAGGGAGACAAGAAGCGGAGTTAGCCTCGGCGTCCAGGAAGAAGTGGGACGGTTTTGGCGACAGTGGAGTCAACTAGCTGGGCCCGGACTTCTCATCCGCACCAAGTGGCACAGAGAAGCCCGAAATGTGGCCGTGGGAGACGTGGTCTGGTTGGCTGACCAAAATGCCCTAAGGGGGCAATTCCGCCTGGGGCGGGTTGTGGAAGCGAGGCCAGACGGAAAGGGGCTGGTTCGGGACGTAAGAGTGAGGGTTTGCCTAAGCCAGCCTGCTCTAGGAGTGGGGGCTTCAGGACGAAGAAGGAGCGAAGGCCGCGATCTCTTCCCAACGCTCGACCGAGACGTCAGGCGGGTGGTCGTGCTGCTTCCCGTGGAGGAGCAGTAAAAATGACTGTATTGAAGAGAGGGAAAGTTGTGGTCCATTTAGTTATAAAGGACCAATGGACCAAGTGGGAGGTGTTTGGCTAATCCATGGGAGGGTTCATTTGGGGGTTATGTTATTTGTTGTTGGTGATTGGTTAAAAGTATGCATGAGTGGAGTGATTGGTTAGATAGAAATGGGGGCGGGCTTAATGAGTGTGATCTGAGAGACAGGGGAGAAGGGAGATCAGTTGTATAGAGAGATGGGAGTTGGTAAGTTGAGTTCTGTATGATTGTGTAGTTTGTTAAATCTTTTCTGTTAGTTTGTTCACTGTTGTTTATTTACATGTACTAATATCAATGTATTGTGTTCAGTTTTACAATCTGTTTATTAGAGGAAGAAGGAAATCAAACCGAATTGTGTCAGATCTCATCATTTCACCCGTACTGCCGGAGCAAGCAGAAAATTCACCATTCAGCTAACTAGAGGGAGAGCTGAACACACACATTCACATTCACACACCAATGGCGGTAAGCTGCCATGCAAGGCGCAGGCCCGCTCACTGGGAGCAATTTGGGGTTCAGTGTCTTGCCCAAGGACACTTCGACATGTGGCCAGCCGGGGCTCGAACCGCCGATCTGCCAACCTTGCGATCATCAGACGGCGGCTCTACCTCCTGAGACACAGCCGCCCCTTGATCTGGCACACATTATGCTTCTCCATATCTCTGGGTCAGACACTCGCCCCTCCTCACCTCAAAGATGTTCATCTCCTCCATCTCTTGCAGCGTCGGGGCTTTGAGTAGAACCCGCGGACGGGCGGGCTGGCGGGACCCCGCCTCGGACATGGACAGGTCGATGCAGGAAGTAGATTTGAAGTCACATGGGCAGGTGTGCGCCAGACAGGGCAGAGAGCCGAACGCTGGGGGGGGGTGAGAACCAACACACGACACTGAGCACAGAAACACAGTTAGAAGACGCTTAACACACGACACCAGCATGAACGTCTCACAAACATCCCCACATAGATGGAGTCAAGAGGCCAAGAAGACTGTCAAGTCTTGAAGAGGAGAAAACATACAGATAACAAAGTTACCTTCTACAACAGAATGTTTGGATACTGGATTCTGATTGGCTAGCAACAGTGGTAAACATCCCAACAACCCACAGTTCAGACCGCATTTCCAGTATCACTGCGCCTCCCAATCAATCTGATTAAGAACACCTGTGCTGACCTACAATGCAATGGTTGATCTTGTTTATGGGACTATATTCTGTGGTGGAAGGATATATGTATTCTGAAAAGATTAATGATTGTAAATACATTAATTTGATGTTACAACTGTGTATTTATTTTTTATATTATGTGGCGGCTGTTGTAGAAAAGCAATTGACCATTGGAGGGCGGGGGTTGTGGAGGGGGTTGTGGACTCATTTACCACTGTACAGGGTTTTCCTACTCGGCTTCGCCTCGTGCCACAACCCTGTACCAGTGGTAAATGAGTCCACAACCCTCTTCCTGTCATGGTACATTGCTTCCATACAACACAGATTTTTTAAGTGGTACTCAATGGGTCAATCAGGGTTCCTACAAGTTTCAACACATCAAATTTAAGACCTTTTTAGACCTTTTATAGACCTCTTTGAGTATAATGTTAGACCTGTCGCGACACCATATGATAGCTTTTTGTCATCCTCGAGGTGATGAAATTAGGGATTTCACTGCCATACAGACAAAAAAGGAAGCGAATTGCAATTGTTCTGGTTCCAGCTTGATTTATTTCCGTGTAAATAGATGTGGTCAGACTGATTTTCTTGCAGGATCTAATTTTTAAGCCCTAGCACCTCATTTTTAGACCGAATAACTGAAATGTGGGCCTTTTTAGGCCTTGTAAATTGGATTGCTGGATTTTAGACTTCAAGGCTTTTTAAGACCAGCGCAGGAACCCTGGTCGATACACTACATGCTGCACCCCTACAGTCCACACATAGGGCTTTCACACCTGCAAAGAACCGTGCTGGTTCGCGTTCGCAAACCAAGTCTGGAACCGGCCGGCGCGTTCAGACCGAAGCTCAATTGGTTCGGAACCTGAAAAGTTGGTTCGCAGCGGGCACCAAAAAATAGTGGTTCTCAAGCGCGAACCAAAACGTAGAACAGTCACGTCGTCAGTGGGTGTGTCCTATTCTAGGCTGCAGAGACCAGCAAGGAGGAAGTAGACAAAATGTAATCTAATCTAAATCTAATCATTA
Source organism: Nansenia antarctica (assembly GCF_963989245.1). Classification (NCBI taxonomy): domain Eukaryota; kingdom Metazoa; phylum Chordata; class Actinopteri; order Argentiniformes; family Microstomatidae; genus Nansenia; species Nansenia antarctica. The sequence continues at coordinate 30,982,999 of NC_137684.1, read as the reverse complement.
GTGATCAAAAACAATATCAAAAGTGTCATTATTCTCTCTATCTTCCTCACATGCTCAGCAAACACACACACGCACACGCGCGCGGACATGCGCGAACGCGAATTTCGTAAGCCATTTCTATTCCAGTAATGGAGCAGCTGATTAGTAAAAGAACGCATATAGAAAGTGTCTTTTGTTTTGTTTCACAGAAAATTGTGTTTATTTCAGATACTGTAGTAGTGGAAGATATCATCCTCTTTTCCAGTGAAGTAGCTGCCATCTAGTTGTGAATTGTTTTGTTTATCCCGCCCCTTCATCACCCAGCGTTGATGACGCGGATGGTTCAGGTTACACTGGTATGAACGCGGGCTCGTTCGCCAGACAGCACCAAGGTTCAGAGGTTTCCGAACGCGAACGCGAACCGGCACGGTTCTTTGCCGGTGTGAAAGCCCTAACAGTGACACAGCTCTCCACAGTGAACCAGTGTGAACCCAGTGTGAACCCAGTGTGAACCCAGTGTGAACCCAGTGTGAACCCAGTGTGAACCCAGTGTGAACCCAGTGTGAACCCAGTGTGAGGGGTTTCCCTACATCTGTTGGATCCGGGCGGGTCCACGGGCCTCAGCTTGCGCTCCTGTTTGATCCCAGCCAGGAGGCGCTCATGCAGCGACTGCTGCATCTGGGGGGGCGGGGGCAGGCTGCGCTCAGACACCTGACAGGGGGGGAGGGAGAGGTAACACATGAGGTAGAATAGATTCCCAAATTCCCTATCGATACTAATACGGTGGTTTAATATTTACGATAACTCCAAAACACTTTGAGGTTGTACATTGTTTCCCTTTTTTAAATGTATCTTTATTGTATTTTATCTTTACCTTTTCTTTTTACTGTTTTCCCCTGCTTTTATATTCATTCTATGCTTGTATATGTTTTTATTATATTCACTTTATGTTCTTATTCCTGTTGTGAAGCACTTTGAGCTGCATTTCTTGTATGAAAGGTGCTGTATACATAAAGCTTTACTTACTTACTTAGTTTTACCAAAGCACATGAATACTATTGTAACAGGGATGTGTATATAGAGAGCTACATGGCTAATGGCTAACGGCTAACAGCTAACAGCTAACTCCACTGACTCACTGGTTTGAGCGGAGGCCGAGACCTGATGAAGTCCAGGATCAGCTCGTGGGCGTTTCTCTTCACTTGCGACGGGATGTCGCCGTCCACCTGACCAGGAGAGAGGGACGGGGTGGGGGGGGATGATATGTAAGCATTTCTGCACAGCAGGGTATGCAAGAACAACACACGCTGATCACCGATAGAGGCATAGCTTTTACTGTATAAGCCAAGCAGAGCCATTAAACTGAGAACGTAGACAGAGACTGAGAACGTACACAGAGACTGAGAACGTACACAGAGACTCAGAGATAAGATGGATACTAAGCGTTAAGGCAGAGGTTGTACATTGTTTCCCTTTTTTAAATTAATTTTTATTGTATTTTATCTTTACCTTTTCTTTTTACTGTTTTCCCCTGCTTTCATATTCATTCTATGCTTGTATATGTTTTTATATATGTTTTTATATTCACTTTATGTTCTTATTAAAAAGCACTGAGCTGCATTTCTTGTATGAAAGGTGCTGTATAAATAAAGCTTTACTTACTTACTTACTAAACAATGTGTGTCTCACCTGACATTCATTTCCTCAGGGAATAGAGGCTCAGGTCCAATAAATACTGCACTATTAAGGGAGAGTGTGTCATATGAGATGTGCTGACCAGAGAATAACCTGTTCTGAGTTGGTCTCTGGGCTCACCATGACTTTGCGTAGCTGGAACTTGCGTAGGCGGATGTCCTGCATGAGCATCTCGAAGGGCGTGAGGCTGAACTCTGTGGGCAGCGGGTTGAAGGGCTGCTCCTGGACCTTCTTCAGCTTCACGCCCTGCCTCAGCTCCTTCATCAGAGCCACCCAGAGACGGGCCTGGACACACACGCACACACACACGCACGCACACACGCACACGCACACGCACGCACACACACACACACACGCACGCGCGCACACACACGCACACGCATACGCACGCGCACGCACATGCACGCGCGCACACACGCACACACGCACACACGCACACACATACACACACAGACACACAGACACACAGACACACACACAAATTCCATTTTTGAGATTTTGCATTTTTTACGCCTTTATCCAAAGCGACTTACAACAAACACATTTGACTAAGTAAGTGAATCATCTCATCTCAGGCCAGGGGTCATTGGCAGTTGTAGTGCTAGAAGAAGGAATATTGTTGTTTTTGTTGTTTTAATAGTATAGAAACTGTACAGGGGGTAGAGGGGAGGTAGACGCCTCAGGAGGGACAGTTAAGGTGTCGCCTGGGAGAGATGGACGTCTTCAGTCTACGGCGGAAGACAGGGAGTGACTCTGCAGTCCTGAGAGCACTGGGAAGCTTGTTCCACCAGCACACTCACACTCACACTCACACTCACACTCACACTCACACTCACACTCACACTCACACACACACACACACACACACACACACACACACACACACACACACACACACACACCCCTCTTCTGGCTCAATCACATACAGTACCTTCAACACCCCTACCTACCCTGGACACCTTTAAATCAGCCCTCAAAACCCACCTGTTCTCTAAGGCCTTTGGCCTCTAGTCTAGTTTGTCACTCTCGCTGTCTTTGTTTCTTTGCTTTGTTTTTCTGTTCTGTCTGTCTGACTGTCTGTCTATGGAATCTGTTAAGCGTCCTTGGGTCTGAGAAAGGCGCTATATAAATCCAAGATATTATTATTATTATTAGTAGTAGTAGTATTCCTTCAGTGTAGAGGAGACCTTCAAGGTAATGCAGTTCATTTTGGAACGCCTCTCACCCAGTCGGTGTGTTTCAGAGCGTCCAGCTCAGTCGTCGACTGATCTTCCTGAGGATCTTCTGTCTTAATCTTCTTCAGCATCTATAGAGGAAGTCAGAACATATGGTAAATGGACTACACTTATATAGCGCCTTTTTTGCTGCTCCAAAGCGCTTTACAACGGCCTTTCATTCACCCATTCACACACACATTCACACACCAATGGCGGCAAGCTACCATGCAAGGCGCCTGGCCCGCTCACTGGGAGCAATTTGGGGTTCAGTGTCTTGCCCAAAGACACTTCGACATGTGGCCAGCCGGGGCTCGAACCGCCGATCTGCCAACCTTGTGATCATTAGACGGCAGCTCTACCTCCTGAGACACAGCCGCCCCAGACATAAGTTGAAAGTTAAAGTCAACTTAAGTGTTCTCGGTTTTCACCAATAAGTGCTCTGTAATCTCTCACAAGTCTTACTGGTTTGTTGTTTTGTAAACATGTTGTTTTACATGACATAATAAAGACAATCAATGAAATACAGTTTAAGTTTAATCAATTGTTGTATCAGTTTTATATAAACTTATACTGAGAAATGTAAGTCTCTCTACAGTTTGGCGAATCTATCACTCAAGGAAGGCCCATTTCCTTCCTGTAAGGGATGGGCCAAGATCTGTGGCGCAGTGAATAATTCTGACTATGGACAGGAGGGCCCATAACTTGTGTAATCACAGATTTGTATAATATGATTGGTTCCCAAGAATAGTGACCTCATGACCAAGTACAGTTCTATAAATATGAGTCTCTACACAACCGTCTGATATATATATGTTACGGTACATGTGGGAAAACTAGGGTTAGGGTTAGGTGCTACGTCGACTTGGTACATGCTGGCATGTCTAACCCTAACCCTAACCTTAATCCTAACCCTAACCCAAACCCTAACCCTAACCCTAACCCTAACCCTAGCACCTAACCCTAACCCTAGTTTTCCCACATGTACCGTATTCCAACATGTACCATAACTTATATATATATAGTAACATATCCGGGTCACCCACACGCACCTTCTTGGCGTCTTGTATCTTAGTCAGGAAGGTCTGCAGCTCCAGAGTCTCCACAAACAGGGCGTGGCAGACGGCCTGGTAGTGTTCTGGCGCCAGGGCGGGGTTGGACAGCCGCGAGGCGCAGAGGGACATGGCCTGGCGTAACGTACACACGGGCCTCATGGCCTCCCCCTCCTCCTCCTCCTCCTCCTCCTCCTTCTCCTCCTCCTCCTCTTCCTCCTCCTCCTGACCGCTGTAGCCCTCGTCCATGGTTCCGTTGCCCCCGGTGCTGTCGGCCTCCTGGGCGTGGTCGCCCCCCGCCATGCGCTCGATGAGACTCTCCAGCTGAGGGGTCAGCTCCCGCTCCTCGCTGTCGTCCAATCCCCAGTCCAGCGCCTGGTAGATGGCCACGCCCAGAGACTGGACCACCTGGGGAGACACCATAACACAGGATGATAATAATAATAATAATAACAATCATAATAATAATAATAATAATAACAATAACAATAATAATAATACATTAGACTTATATAGCGCTTTTCTAGACACTCAAAGACGCTTTACAAACTGAAAAGATCGAGTAGTAATAATAAAAAGAAACAAAAATAAAGAAAGTATAGGGGTCTAATGAAGGTAGTGCTGGGGACACATGGGAAAGGTAGGGGGAGAGGGTAAGAATCAGGGGGAGAATGGGATCAAATAGGATCGAATAAAACAACTGTATTGCTAACTAGGAATGGGCATGGTTATTTATAAAGGCTAGGGTTAGGATAGGGCTGTAGCTAGGTTAAGGTGTGAGTGGGCTGTATGGTGTAGGTTTAAGTGGTGCACAAACTGACCTGGCGCTCTGCGGTGGCTGGGAGTGGAGGACCGCCGGTGTCACCATCTACACAGAAGAGAGAGAATGGTAAATGGACTACACTTACAGTATATAGCGCCTTTTTTGCTGCTCCAAAGCGCTTTACAACGGCCTCTCATTCACCCATTCACACACACATTCACACACCAGTGGCGGCAAGCTGCCATGCAAGGCGCCGGCCCGCTCACTGGGAGCAATTTTGGGGTTCAGTGTCTTGCCCAAGGACATTTCGACATGTGGCCAGCCGGGGCTCGAACCGCCGATCTGCCAACCGTGTGATCATTAGACGGCGACTCTACCTCCTGAGACACAGCCGCCCCCAGAGAAGGCATACTGTATAGCTGCTTCACCACAGGAACAAACTGTTTCATACCCAACACTATTATTTAGCTCTGCTATCTCTCTCACACATCTTTCACACAGGATATACCGATCTACTAAAGGAGGTGGTGACAGTTACACCTCATCATAAAAGCTGCTCCCTGGGCAAACTAAGGATGATGATTCATGTCTCTTGCCAACCACAGAGAGACGATGGAACATAAATAACTGTGGGACAATGTTAAAATCAAACATTGCACAGTAGAATATGGTAAAATTATCATACCACTTTGATTTACGGCTGTCATTTGATTGGCATGATCCAACATTATTATAAGTTAACGTTGTTTATCATTGGTTTAAAATACAGGTTTACAGAAAATTAGCATTTGATGGTCATCACACGCTGGCACGCTCACTGGAAGCAATTTTGGCGTTCAGTGTCTTGCCCAAGGACACTTTGACATGTGGCCAGCCGGGGCTTGAACCGCTGATCTGCCAACCTTGTGATCATTAGACGGCGACTCATGAGACACAACCTCTACCTCCTGAGACACAGCCTCTACCTCCTGAGACACAGCCTCTACCTCCTGAGACACAGCCTCTACCTCCTGAGACGCAGCCTCTACCTCCTGAGACACAGCCTCTACCTCCTGAGACACAGCCTCTACCTCCTGAGACGCAGCCTCTACCTCCTGAGACGCAGCCTCTACCTCCTGAGACGCAGCCTCTACCTCCTGAGACACAGCCTCTACCTCCTGAGACACAGCCTCTACCTCCTGAGACACAGCCTCTACCTCCTGAGACACAGCCTCTACCTCCTGAGACACAGCCTCTACCTCCTGAGACACAGCCTCTACCTCCTGAGACACAGCCTCTACCTCCTGAGACACAGCCTCTACCTCCTGAGACACAGCCTCTACCTCCTGAGACACAGCCTCTACCTCCTGAGACACAGCCGCCCCAAAATTGGGTGATGCAGCAGGACAATGACCCTAAACATTGATGTGAATCTAGAACAGAATGGCTTAAAAAAAAAGAAAATCATCCGCTTTTTGGAGTGACCCAGTTAGAGCCCAGACCTTAACCCAATAGAGATGCTGTGGAATGACCTCTAGTGAGCCGGTTACACCACACATCTTAAGAATAAGGCTGAGCTTTCAGATCACATTTTATGACCAGCTAATGCAGGAACCCAGGTGATGCCAAAGGATTCACATACTCTTTATTGCCACTAGTCCACCGTTCCGAAAGATGTGATAATAGTAATTGGATAACACTTTCCTTGAGGTGGTAAAGACATTCCGAAACACATGTAGAGTATAGGCCTAATATTTGTAGGAAGAAAATGTTTTCTTGTTGTAATAACCTTTTCAGCAAGTCTAGACTTTATCTTATCCTTTCCTCTTTTACTACTTTTAGAACAGATACAAATATATATATATTTAATTTTATTACGTATCCATTTGGTTAGGAAGTTCACATTACATCAATATTAGACTTTTGCCGTTAGTTGGAGATTTAAACAGGATAAGACATTGATACATTGTAACAAACAACACTGCTAAACTAGCTGCTATCTGCTAACCCCCCTGGTGCTTTCATTAAGCTGGTGTTGGTTTTCATCTCAGGGTCATTTTATATCCATACAGCTCAGAGGCCAGCAGTCACAACTCAGCAGGCCTGCAATGGCTCAGCTCTCTCTCTGTGTGTGTGTGTGTGTGTGTGTGTGTGTGTGTGTGTGTGTGTGTGTGTGTGTGTGTGTGTGCGTGTGTGTGTGTGAGTGCATTGTGTGTGTGTGTGTGTGTGTGTGTGTGTGTGTGTGTGTGTGTGTGTGAGTGCATTGTGTGTGTGTGTGTGTGTGTGTGTGTGAGTGAGGGAGTGCATTGTGTGTGTGTCCAGAGAGAGAGAGCTGGGCTCAGATGTCGGTAAGGTAACCACACCCGGGAGGCCAGGAAACTCCTGGATCAGCACTGCTGCAGAGGAACCTGAGAGGGGGAGAGACTGAGGCCTAGGAGCTAGGAGCTAGGAGCTAGGAGCTAGGAGCTAGGAGCTAGCCAGAACCAGGCTACAGGCCCAGATACACAGCCGTGAGCTTAGAATGATAAGGTTCTATCTCCGCTTAGGGCAGTTCAGAGATATTGAGCGTCAAAGTTTTTACATTCCATTATGTCTTGTGAGATGGAACCTTTGTATTTTATGAATTACTAACTCAAAAATGTCAACATTTTAAAAAATAACACCACACAGGCATTAATAAACACCTAATGGATCAGATTATGTAAAAAACTAAATTTTGACAAAAATGGAGATAGAACCTTATAATTCTAACGTCACAACACACATCCTGTCTACTGAATAAAGCTGTAAGGTGGACAAAGAGACAGCTTGACACGGTACAGCAGTTGTCAGTTGTACAGTAGCGTTCTCTCTCTCAGGGGGGTGAGGATGTGTCTCTATTCAACCCCCCATAGAAACAGGAGGATAATTGAGCCTTTCTGGACCAGTCAGACAGGTTTGATTCATGGTCGAACAGGGTCGGATAACAAGCAACTGGGTTTTTCCCACAGAATATTGGCCAGAGAAGACAGGGGGGCCTCTATCTCTGATGTGTCGACTACAACACACTGTTGTTCACATTTCATCTGCCTTTTATTTGGTGTCACTATAATAATTACACCCCGACGCTTTGAAGATAGACCTTGCCATCTGTTGCCATGGAAATAGGCAACTTTAAAGACACAGAGTGGGAGGGAAAGAGAGACAGGGAGATGGAGACAGAGAACAACAGAGGGAACAGGGAGGAGGGAGGAGGGAGAGAGAGAGAGAAGTAGAGGGAACAGAGAGGAGGGAGGGAAAGAGAGAGACAGAGAGAGACAGAGAGAGAGAGAGAGACAGAGAGAGAGAGAGACAGAGAGAGAGAGAGACAGAGACAGAGACGGAGAGAGAGAGAGAGAGACAGAGACAGAGAGAGAAAGAGAGAGAGAGAGAGAGAGAGAGAGAGAGAGAGCGAGAGAGAAAAAGAGCAATAATAAACAAGACTTCAGTCCACACACACACTGCGTTATCTAGATCTGGCCTCTGCAATCTGCATGTATACTATATATACTGTACATCCACTTCCTGGTGGTGACCTCACCCAATAACCCAAAACACTCACTGGGACTTTGGTAACATTGTCTCTATAGCTAACAATGTACATACAACATATCTGATAAAAAAATAAATACATTGGGGGTACATTGAACCAAAACAGTGTACAATATACTATGTGTTCAGTATCAGTATTCAGATTCAACTTCATTCTCCATTAAGCAGTAAAGACAACCCATAGCATGCCATATGACTATATTATAGTCTCCCATAACCTTATACCTCCAAATCAAGTTGTTTTCACACCTCCTTTGAGGTCTGGAGAATTTTAGATGATCTAATCTGGCTTGGGTTGAACTGGACGGAGCGATGGCAGAATGTGCATTTCATTGGATGTTACATTTGAAGAATGTCCCCCTACATGCCTGTAGTATGTAGTATGTGCGTCGTCCTTTTCGACCGGGTAGAACTATTTTGCAGAGAGTTGTTGCCTATGCTAGTTTGCAACATTGAAGAAAATGGAAGATGGATGTTTTGTTAAGCTCTACCAAGGCAAGGTTTGATTGGTAAACATTAGAACAGCCATGAGGGCTGTGAGTAAAAAAACAAGTGTTATATCTTTGCACTGGATCAAATTTCAGGACCCTCCTTTCATTACATTTCCTAGATAAGTGCGTTCTACCACCCAGTATCCTTACATATTCAAAATCACTTCAGGATAAGCTAATATAAATCTATTTCACAGTTTTTCTGTGTAGGAGGCAGGCTAATTTACAAGCGAGGCGAGGCGGCTCTTTTAGTAGGTAAAAAGGCACGGCTGTTCTAGTGTTAAACACGTTGCGAGTGAGAGGCATCACTTATTTCAAAGAGGTTTCCACTCCTTTGTAATTACTTCCTGGAAAGGAACTCCCTATAAAGGCCTGGTGTCAACAACCTACATGCTGTCAAGAGGCATATGAAGAGGGCAAAATCTGCTCTAAACTGCAGTGAATGTAGTACAAGCCTATGGGCTAACACAAGTACCATTACTTATTCAAGCATGCATTCATTTGAATGGCCTGGGGTGGGGAATTATGTATATCTGCTCTAGACAGAAGGACAATGACAGTGTGATGAGACACTAGGCTACTAAAGGTCTAGCTACCAATATCTTTACGTGCTTTAACCAACTGATACTGTTATCACAATAATGATCACAAGTTTGGCAGATCGGCGGTTCGAGCCCCGGCTTGCCACATGTCGAAGTGTCCTTGGGCAAGACACTGAACCCCAAAATTGCTCCCAGTGAGCGGGCCAGCTTGCCGCCATTGGTGTGTGAATGTGTGTGTGAATGGGTGAATGAGAGGCCGTTGTAAAGCGCTTTGGAGCAGCTTTGGAGCAGCAAAAAAGGCGCTATATAAGTCCAGTCCATCCATCAATTTTTATTGTCCTGCATTGATCTGGGACCTGGAGAACTTCTGTCATGCTGTGATTTGGAACCTAGCTCATTTGTCCCACTTATAAATCACATCAATAATGCATCATCATCTGGTGATTAGCAATGACACAACCGTAGGGGACAATCAACAGACAGTAAAGTCTTCTGCAGTGCTCATTAAAATCTATTGTCTTTTGTTTATGACCCAACAAGTGCAGAAACCAAAACACAAAGGACACCAGACCTCCTCAGCTCTGTAAACAGACCACAGGCCAACCACAATAACATCCACTGGACCATGTCTCAAGCACTGACAGGCTGGTAATGAGTGTGACTTTCCTTATCATCGCAGGCCAGGTCATGTTGTCAGTGGGGGCGACATAAATACTTTGCTTCTGGTTCACTTTCATCAGGCTACCCTCCAATACACACAGCACCCAAACAGAGCAGGTAGAAATCATCACACAGGGATAAAGAAGGTGATCTCAACCCTATTCTAGGCATGGTCCAGGTCCACCTACCTACATGTTGTAACATTACTTATCAGTGATCACCCATTACTATCTCTATACTATAGACCTGCCTCTCCCACTTTATCTTATCATGTCAAACTGGGCAACGACTCCAACAACATAAGTCAGTTATTCATTATGGGGCTGCAGTGAGCCTCTCACACTGTTCCTGGCATCCAGAGCAGCTTATGAAATAATTATAAAATAAAGATAAAACGCCTATTTCTGAAGTAAATCTAACCCGTATGCAGATACCAGGGGAAATTGTCCCATGAATAATTAATCATTTACCGGCATGATCGTTCCATGTTTGGGGAGGGAGAGGGAGAGGGAGAGAGAGAGGGAGAGAGAGAGAGAGAGAGAGGGAGAGGAGAGGGAGTGCGACAAACGCATTTATGAACTCTCGGTTGCCTCTCAGTCAATAGGACACCATCTAAATATACAGACACATCTAAATATACAGACACATTAGATTACACTCATACACGTATGCTCTGGATAAGTTGATCATAGTTTCATATGAATTGGATGCTGAATTGATATTGTGTTGGGGGGTATAGCTATAGGGTCTAGGACAGTCAGGAAGTTGCAGAGATAAATAAGATGAGATAATAATAGAGCTCCCTCCCTCCATCTCTCTCTCTCTCTCCCTCTCTCTCTCCCTCTCTCTCTCTCCCCCCATCTCTTACCGTTGTTGCAGGGGTCCCGCCGTAGCGACACCGTCCCGTCTCTCCGCAGGAGGATAGAGGAGGGGTCCTTCACCACCCGGGACACCCCCCCACCCGGCCCCCTGAGCCCCCTGCAGCACTGGTAGCACACGGCCCAGGCCTGCTCCTCGTTGACGGGCTGCTCGTAGGACCTCAGCACCTCCTCCAGAGACACTTCCCTCGGGTCTCCTCCATCCTCCCTGGCGCTTCTGTTGGTTGATCTGGCCATGGACGCGGGACCGATGAGCCCATGTCTTCAGTCCGATGAGCCCATCCTTCAGTCCGAGGGCTCCGGGGCCATGATAGTATTATATTATCCTCTCCTCCTCTCTGCCTCGGGTCTTGTTGCCCAGCAGCAGCACGCCGACTCAACTGCCGCAGCTCTGAGTTCCCATAACAGCGAATGAAAGCAGCGATCTTTGATCTGCAGAGGAATGTCAATCAGCTGCGAGGGGAGGAGAGGAGGTGGGAGGAGGAGGAGGAGGAGGAGGAGGAGGAGGAGGAGTGGCGCAATCCTCCTCTCTCTGCTGCTGCTGTGTAGGCTACCTGCAAGCCAAGGAGGAAAGGGACAAAGTTGTTGACAATGTTCAACCGTCTACCCACCCAGACATGTTAAACGGTGGGGAGCAGAGAGATGAAAGCGGAGAGGATGTAATTATGGAGAGAATAGAGCTCAGCTGTGGTTGGGTGGGACAGCGCGTCCCCGGAGCCCCGCCCACCCGGAGCCCCGCCCCTGTCTCACACACGCAGGAGCGACAACCAACCCACAACCCAACCCACCAATCAATCACAGTGTTATACACACAGATATACATATAATACATATATTATACATAAGAAGAAGAAGAAGAAGAAGAAGAAGAATTATTATTATTATTATTATTATTATTATTATAATACATATGTATTGATATACAGTATAATATAGTCCTCAATGACAGCATGTTAGTCCTCCCAGGCGCATCCAGTTGTTGATTAAACACGTTTAGGGCTGATAATATAATGAATGAATAGTTGCCAGCGGTTAAGGCCTAATCTAAATGAATAAATGAATTGACCTGAAATAGATGAGAGATAAAGGGTAGGCCTACCTCTCTTCAGATGAAATAAGAATTCCTGGAGAAGTTGCTGGGCACAATCCTTCTTTTCACTTTGATTTATTTATTTATTTACTAACAAGCGTGTAATTCTACACTCTACTGAAAGCCCTGGCGGCCAGCCGATCCAGTTTCTCCACCTCTTATAAGTATAAGCCACCCAGGGCCGCTTTTAGGGGGGGCTAGCTGGGGCGGTGGCACAGGTCCTCGCGCTTTGGAGGGCCTCGCGTGAGGCAGGGTAAAAATAAATAAATAAATAAATAAATGTTTTTGTACCCAGGCTGGCGAGGCCCTCCAAAGCGCCAGGCAAGGGACCATATTATTATTTTTGCCTTTAATACATTTCTAAATGTTCACACATGTGATACTCATAGTCAATCATATATCTAAAATCTAGCATACCTGTAGACTGTGAGGACAGGGAGATTCTTAGCAACAGTCCTTATATAAAAACAGGGCTCTCAAGTCTCACGCATTGGGCGTGAGACACACGCATTTCAATCCGTTCACACGCTCACACGCCACACCTTGTATTTCTCACGCAGAGAAATTACCAGGGGCGCCCACCAAGTTGCGCCGCTATTTTTTAAAAATAGAACAGGTAGAGAATCAAGTCAGTTCCCTCTGGTTCCCCTAGAGTTCAGAAGGCCACGCACCAGCTAATCAACAAAAAAAATATAGCTACCGAACAGCCAATCAGAAAATAATAGCATTGCTGTATCCGGGTAACATTTAGATATTCCCGCTACAAGAAACAACGTTCTGATTCCAACGACACGGGCTGACTGGAGCTATTGATTCAGATGCTCACAGCTACACAGAAGAGGACAGATTATTTGAATTGATCATTCACATCTCGAAGTGGCTCCAGACTGGTGGACGTGGGAGAAGACCATATCCTAATTTTAATTTTAATTAATTAATGTATCCTTTGACGCTGAGACTGTGTGTGTGTGTGTGTGTGTGTGATTTTTTAATTTATTTGTACAAATTGATGTCATTTATCAGATCAGACCCCCGTCCCCCCCCCGCCCCCCCTCACTCTGAACTCTGTTCAAAACTTGAGAGCCCTGCATTTATATGGCTCCACCTAGCGTTGCGTCAACGTCACGTACCCGCTCCACCGAGCGCGAGGAGCACGCGGTTATTAATAGAGACGTTCATAGCGGGAATTTTTGAATCAGGACCTATATTCTCTTACGACAATCATCAATTATGGGTAAGTATAGCTAGCTAGCTTAATTTGTCCACATCTGCTAGCGGCTTTAATAAACGTATTGAGGACACAAGTTGGGTTGTATTGACATGGAGCTGAATGTCGTACTTGGAGCTCTAGTAAAAGTACCTCAGAGTGACGTCATTGTGTAGCTAGTACAAGGGTCTGTAACAGGTCTGCTCTCCAGTAACACAATCTCGCGATAGACCGCGAGACCAAGGTTGCCAGGTGGGGCGGGTTACCATGTAATGGGGCTACTTTTGATCACACTGGGCTGGGGGGGGGGGGGGGGGGGAGCATTTGGGCACCTGCCCAATAGTAATTAGAGTTTTTCTGATAATTTAAGGTTTTGGGCTTTTATTTTTATTTTTATGGATTTAGTGGTTTTTACACTGTGGTTAGGCAGGAATATGTCAATCCCATCTGGCAACCCTGTTTGGCGGGCTTTGCGATGCGCCAGCGCGAGCCGATATGACAGTTTCACCGCGGGGATTAAAGACACACAACATAAAGGACTTCAGTTCAATTCTATATTCATATAGTTTAATATGTTTCTATGTTACTTTGAACGTTTTAAACTGTTATGCAACACGACGGTGTTCACGATGGAGGCAGTTACAGGTAAGACTGACCATTAAAGTCTGTCAGATAAAACCTTTTACCCAAACTGTTCTAGCCAAGTGTTGAGAAGCTAACTAGGCTAGCTAGCACAGCCTGGCTGGTTTCTATGGTGATGATGTTACTATAGCTAGATACTCAAGATCATATACTGGTTTAAATAACAACCCAATCCAAGTCCAATCCAAAAGGCCTGTGCTGGGTTAGAACGGTGTATCGTGTCATAACACATTAGCATGTGTGAGTTTTATTACATGACTTCAAGCACACAAGTTTCATGTCAGAAGGAAACCATACCTTTCTAGAATATGCTGTTGACATATGTGTTATATAGGTTTAGATGGTGAGGTGAGAACACACGAACATTCACGTGATATTGGGGGAAATTAGGACTAAGATTATGTAGGCTATAATAAAAAATGTCTACTGTCGATTTACCTGTATGAGTCTTAACGGTACAAAACAATTCTGCCAGCAGATGGGGCACTTGTACAATATATTCACTACCGTTTGAGCTTCATGTGCACAACTTTGCACCCTATCATGAAAACAAAAGATAATAATAAAATAAAACACATTCAAAGAAGAGTAACAGAGTAGGCGACATGCACGGGACAAAGGACAATCAAATATTTATTGCAGATGAATCAATGTGTCAACAAAAAATCTATCTAGATATCACCAGTACCTTCAAAATCAAGTCTCATAAAATAAAATCATCTGATTACATTGGGGGAAATCAAGACAGTCCACCAGCATTCTGTAAGCAATTGACATGGTCATTTCCCCTAATACAACGTACAGTAGAGCCAAGTCTAGGCAGGAAACACTAATCAAGTGGTTTCATAAAGAACACTAACGTCATTGAAATCAAACATACATAGATGCTGATTAGTTCACATTACACTGGGAGCCATGTTGATTTCTTTAAAGCAGCGACCTAAAACTGCATCCCTGGAGGGCCAGGGTGTGTGTGTGTGCATTTGTTCTGGCCAAGCACTAACATATCTGCTTTAACTTTAACTAATCAAAGTTTGATTGCAGACCCTGATGAGATGGTTATCTTAGTGCTAGGACTGAACGAGAACACACACAAACACACACACACACACACACACACCCTCCAGGTGTTGAGTTTTAGACCAATAAGGCACTGCGTGGATTTAGTAGTACACGTTTTTAATTTAGGCAAATTGTGAGTTTAGAATGATAAGGTTCTATCTCCGTTTAGAATGATAAGGTTCTATCTCCGTTTAGAATGATAAGGTTCTATCTCCGTTTAGGGCAGTTCAGAGATATTGAGCGTCAAAGTTTTTACATTCCATTATGTTTTGTGAGGTGGAACCTTTGTATTTGATTAATTACTAACACAATTTTTTTTTTTAAATAACACCACACAGGCATTAATAAACACCTAATGGGTCAGATTATGTAAAAAACTAGATTTTGACCAAAATGGAGATAGAACCTTAGAATTCTAACGTCACGAAATCTGCCGTTCTACACACTGTGAGTCAATACTGTCTGTCATGTTGAAGTACCAGTTAAGAACTTGAGAAGTTGGGTAGGGCATTATGACATCATACAGTACATTATGACATCATACAGTACATGTGCTCTTCATTGACATACAACATTCCAACTACTGCATGTAAAACAAGGAGCAGGGTGCAAACGTTTTATAAAGATAGAATATCTGTTAAACATAGGGAAGTTATAAGTTATAGCACTGTCTCGTTCTTAACAATGTTGTGTCAGCAAGTTTTCTATTTCTATGATGTGATGTTGTTAGTATCGTCTCTCCGTTGTTGATTATGAATAAACTCTGATATGAAACAAAGCCACAGATCGATATTCGTCATTTCTACTGTACTTTACCCTCATAAAACATCACAAAACACTAACTTTTATAGGAACTGATTGAGAGGATTCCAAAGAGGGGTGAAGTACCTGATTATACAATATTATTATTATATACAACAATTTAACTCAAAAGATCATATCCATACATACCACATAAACTTTAATTTAACCACATAAACTTTAATTTACCACCAAACGAATGCAAACCTGCCAACAAGGCACACATGCCACGTGCACATATGTGCACATATGTGCATGTGCTCGGCGCGCATACTGGCAAGCATGCTTGTAGCGTTTCATCTGGTGCAGGAACAGCATGCATGTGTCTGAGATCTCATCATCAGTCTTCAATGTGGGCTGGTGACAGCAGCATTTCGTGAGCTTAGAATGATAAGGTTCTATCTCCGTTTAGGGTAGTTCAGAGATATCGAGCGTCAAAGTTTTTACATTCCATTATGTTTTGTGAGATGGAACCTTTGTATTTTATTAATTACTAACTCAAAAATGTCAACATTTAAAAAATAACACCACACAGGCATTAATAAACACCTAATGGATCAGATTATGTAAAAAAACTCAATTTTGACAAAAACTGAGATAGAACCTTAGAATTCTAACGTCACGCTTTTCTCCCAATACAAAAAACCACGACAGAGATGATCGCAAACACTCTGGCTCCATGCTTATCTCAGCAGGTTGTAAATCAATGTGATTTAAGACATCCTACTGTCTAACTCTTCCATCTCCTGCCAGGCTCCACAACTCTTGTGTGCTTTACCCAAATCGTAAGAACCAGCTGGCTAAGACAACCAACGTTGAAATCATAAACGTTGTCTCTGCTGGGATCTGGAACCATCTGGAACCATCTGGAACCATCCCTCCTCCCCCTGGCATTTCTCCCAGTACTCAATAGGACACTATGACATAATGACGAGATGAAGAATATAGAAAATAATAAAACAAACACATCAAAACCATTGATCGATCAAATCCCTGTAAACATAAATAAAAGCAGATTTTAGATCTGTATTATTGACACCATGCACCATCTCCCAGGAAACACTCTCCTCCCTCCAGCTCTTTGATCGCTTGTTCCCAAGAGCTAGGTCAACACTCTTCTTTGTTGGTTCATGATTATTATTGTTCTCATACACTTACATAGGTTTTGAGTGGGGGACCTCGTAGGTCTCTGAAAGCAGTCCAGTTGCGAGGCCTAACTCTCCTCATACTCCTCAAACTTTGGGTTTGTCTGTCTTGGACGGCAGCCAGCTGAAGTGATATCTCTCCTGGGGCGCCAGCAGATCCACGTCCAGTTTCTTCTGCTCTCTCTCACTGTCCACAGTCTTGTAGCCTAGCAACGACATGGCGCCTTTACACACCTCCTGGATACGCTTCACCTTGTCGTGGGCCAGCGTCGTACGCCACGCCTGCGAGACCTCGGCCGCGTCCCGCGACGTGATCTGGAACGCCTCCTTCTTGGTGCCCGTCCCCTGCCCGTGCGTCACCTTGTAGATCCACTTCTGCAGGTTCTCCGTCATGTCCAGCCCCACGAACGAGTACATCTCGTTGATCTTGGCCAGCGGGTCCCTGACCATGTCCTCGTAGCGCATCATCTTGTAGCGGCCCCGCAGGAAGTCGGGCGGCTTCAGCAAGGCCCTCTCGTGGATGCGGATGTGGCTGCGGCAGATCTCCTGCATGACGCGGTACTGCGTGTCCGGCACCTCCGTCTCCCCCTGCTCCAAGACCAGGGCGTTGTCCCGCAGCAGCGAGGAGCTGGACGCCTGCCTGGAGCGCGCGACGGCCCGCGGGTCCCGCACCAGGTGGATGATCCGCAGGTCCAGAGTGGGGTCCTGGAGGAGAGGGTAGAGGGGCTCCAGCTCGAAGAAGCGCACCTCCTTCAGGACCACGTGGCTGTAGGTGCGGCAGGCCTCTTCCGCCCCCTGGAGGCCGCGCGCGTCGCAGCGCCGGGAGCACTCCGTCTGGTTACTGAACTGGTGGCGCGGCGTGAGCGGGCAGGCGGGCGGCGAGCACAGGGCGCGGCTGTGGCTCCACATGAACAGGTGCGACACGTTGCGCTGGTCCGGCGTGTAGGCGTCCATGACGGACATGTCGCAGTGGAACACGCTACGCACCAGGTCGCGCACCGCCATGCGTAAGGCCCGCGCGCCGGGTTTGCGTAGGGTCTTCCACACGTGCCAGGCGGGCTCCATCAGGTAGAACACGGACGGGTGCTGGCTGAACACCTGGCCCAGGAAGGAGGAGCCAGATCGCCATGACGACAGCAGGAGCACGTGGACCTTGCCTTGCGCGGGGGGCGGGGTCTGCGGGAGGAGGCGGGCGTACCATCCGAACAGCAGCACCAACGCCGCGCTCATCAGGAGCACCTGGAACACCGCAGAAGAACTCAGCCTGCAGCGCGGCATGCTGGGACGTCGTCACTCTCTCTCTCTCTCTCTCTCTGGCTGTGGTGTGTCCTGCAGGTAAGTGATAGGAAGTATAGGAAAGAGAGAGATGGGTGGTGGAGGAGGAGAGAAAAGACAGAAATAAGGGTCAATGAGAAAGGGGAGTGAGAGACAGAGAGAGGGGGAGTGAGAGATAGAGAGAGAGAGACACACACACACACACACACACAGAAAGAAAGAAAGCGTTAGAGAGAGATGGTGGGGGTGGGAGGCAAACGATATTCAGCTAATGGATTACATGTGTGTTCCAGCTGGACCCCTATAGAAGCTGACTTGCATATAGGAGAGGTACAGGAGGGGAGCGTTGATTTACAGTGTGCGACATCCAGCTGGGGAACAAACCTTCTATAGGCAGTTGCATAATGGTTTCCATCTGAAATTGGAGATGAAAGTTTTCTTTAGCTCTTTACTTTAGCCTAATAGTGGGACAACCAACCCTTAAAGCTCATTATTAGATACACATTAGAGAGGAGTTTACTCTAACCAGTAGATCTATCCAATGAAACACATGGATGATTGAAAGTAAAAACGTTAAGCTTTTACTGTAACACAACTGCAATGATTCACTGGTCAATAGAAACCTCAGACAGATTAAGAAACAAGTTGTGCAACAAGAACTTGTGTGTGGACAAACTGTATCTAATATTCTACATTTAAGACACACGCTTTTTCCCCTTCACTGTGTCCCCTAACACTTCTATTGCCCCCCTTGTACTGTTTCTCTGTTTCTCCAGTGTCATAGAACATAGAGATAATTAGCGGCTAGATCTGGTACAGGAGAGGCTGGAGAACTACAATGACCATGAGAACTACAATGACCATAAGAACTACAATGACCATAAGAACTCTATTAGAACACACTGGAGACACAGGAGCAATGCTTACACAACTGGACTAAAGCAAACGACTGCAACATCTCTTTGAAGTGCTCCCTCCATCCCATACACAGTAACATACTGACCCACACCACTAGAAGAGAGGGCAGTGGCAGTTTATGTGCGTGCATGTGTGTGTGTGTGTGTGTGTGTGTGTGTGTGTTTGTGTGAGTGAGTGAGAGAGAGAGAGAGAGAGAGAGAGAGAGAGAGAGGAGAGACAGACAGACAGGCAGACAGACATACAGACAGAGGGAGAGAGAAAACAGGAACATTCAGAGGGATAGAATGGTAAACGGACTGACTTATATAGCACCTTATTCCAAAGCGCTTTACAACGGCCTCTCATTCACACATTCACAC
>NC_137684.1:30926177-30958677 GCF_963989245.1 Nansenia antarctica | reverse complement strand
TGTGTGAATGGGTGAATGAGAGGCCGTTGTAAAGCGCTTTGGATAAAGGCGCTATATAAGTGCAGTCCATTTAGTACATACTGGGAAGCTGTGCTCTCTCCAGGACTGCTGTGTGTGTGATCCCGTCCTTCCAGGTGATGCCCAGTATGCGCCTCAGGCAGCGCAGTTTAGCCTCCGCTCTTGATGTGAGTGTGGGGGTCCAGGCTCTGTGTCAGCTGGGAGTTGTGTTGCCATTGTCCCATACTCTAGCTGTGACCTTCCCAAAAGTAGAGGCCGCCGCTTTTCCGACGCATCGAGTGGCAGAACTTTGGTGACATTGGTGGACCCAAGGTCAGTGAAAATGCTTCCAGCTTCCAGTGTAGTTGTGTAGTTGTTGATGGCGATGGAGGGAGGGTTTTCAGTGCCCTGTCCCATCTCAGGCTGATGGTCAGGCTGACGGCCTGGCATGCTTGGGTGAACCGGTCCGTGAGGGTTTGTAGGTGCTCCTGGGAGTGTGCATACCCCTTCCCGGAACCTGCGGTCCGCAGACATGGGCCTGCTATCCACCCCCCGCACCAACCTACGGACCTTTGGGGACAGAGCCTTCAGCGTGGCTGCACCTACCCTCTGGTACTCCCTCCCCATAGTGATCCGCAACGCCCCCACCCTGGACTCCTTCAAATTAGCCCTCAAAACACATCTGTTCTCCAAGGCCTTTGGCCCCTAGTCAATGTTTCAGTTCTACTTTGTTTGTTTTCTGTTTTGTCTGTCTGATCATTCCCTTAGAATTGTAAAGTGTCCTTGGGGTTTTTGAAAGGCGCTATACAAATTAAAGTTATTATTATTATTATTATTGCTGCCACTGCTGCTCTGTCATCAGCGAACAGCATGTCCCCAGATGATGAATGGCCTGACTTTTGTTTTAGCTTTCAGTCGAGCGAGGTTGAATAGTTTACCGTCTGTCCTTGTGTGTAGGTAGACTCCCTCAGTTGATGTTCCAAAGGCTTGCCGCAGGAGGAGGGAAAAGAATATCACAAACAAGGTGGGCGTTAGTACACATCCCTGCTTGAGGCCACGACAGATTTTGAAGGGGTCTGCGGTGGACCCATCAAACAGGATGGTGCCTGGCATGAAGGGGTGTGGAAGGGGTTAATCCGTTCAACTTCCTTGAAGGGGCTGCTCCTCCTCACAAGGTCAGAAGCTTTCGTAAGGTCGATGAAGGCCATATGAAGTGGTTTTCTCTGCTCTCTGCACTCCTCCTGCAGCTGTCTCAGAGAGAAGGTCATGTCCGTAGTAGATCTTCCTGCTCTGAACCCTGCCTGTGACTGGGTGAAGCTTCTCTGCAAGGACCTGGAGCCCGTTCAGTGCAACTCTAGGAAAGAGTTTACCAGTGATGAAGTAGAGAGATGCCGTTACAGTCGTTGTTACAGTCACTCCTGTCTCCCTTGTTCTTGTACAGAGTGACGCTATAAGCATCTGCGTTTGGGGTCCGGCGCTGGCTGCTGGTAGGCAAACTGGTAGTAGTCACTCTATGAGTAGAGGGCTGCAAGGGAATTTTCCTGGCTACACAGTTTACAGGTTTTTACTTTTGCCTGCTTGCGGCTGTCAGTATGTAAAGCGCATCGAGTCGAATCTGGTGAGAAATACGCTATACAAATAAAACTTGATTTGATTTGCATCTCTCATGTCCTGTGGACAGCGCCTTCCCTCCAGCACAGGCAGAGGAGCTTGTGGAGTTTATGAGGAAGAGCAGAGGAGCTTCCCACACTTTAGGACTGCTGTGATCCCACCGCTGCCTGGTGCCTTTCCACAGGTTAGGCTGTTGATTGCTTTACTTAGCTCCTCAGTTGTTGGTTCCATGTCAAGTTATTACATTTCGGGTTGACGCTCCACATGGAGTGCTGCCTCAGTGTTGTCCCTGGTACAGAGCTCAGACTAATGTTCTAACCAGCAGTCTGGTTGTTTGGGACAGTCAGTGATGGTTTCTCCCTAGCCTGATTTCAGAGAAGCAGTTGTGTGAGGTGTCGGTTCAAGTGCCTTTGTGATGCTGTCATACACGCCTTTAATGTTGCCTGTATCAGCAGCTGATTGGATGTCACTGCAAAGCTGTAGCCAGTAGCTTTCTTCCTTGATGTTCTGAGGGCGTGTAGGGTCTTGTCGTTTGGAGTGCGTTTGTAGTTGGTGAGAGCAACACGTTTCTCTCCCAGGATCAATGCCAATTCCATTGAATTAGCTTCGAATCAGTCGTTAGACCTTCTCAGCTTTTTGCCAGAAATTGTCAAGGCCATGCTGTGCATGCAATACTGCTGGGCAGAACAAGGGGTATATAGGGGCAGATGGGGGAGGGATTCCTCTAGGGCACAGAGGAAGGCCGCAGCTTTGGTTGGATCAGCTGTTTTGCTGCTGTCAATGCGAAGGGCTCATCCTATCTATCTATCTATCTACTCCTCTATCTATCTGTCTGTCTATCTATCTATCTATCTATCTATCTACCTATCTATCTATCTACCTATCTACCTATCTATCTATCTACCTATGTATCTATCTATCTATCTATCTATCTATCTATCTATCTACCTATCTATCTATCTATCTATCTATCTATCTACCTATCTATCTACCTATCTATCTATCTATCTACTCCTCTATCTATCTATCTATCTACCTATCTATCTATTTAAGATTCTATCCATCCAATCAAGCAAACCATTTCTAACTTCATCCACTTCCATAACAAGACTCTCACCTTCTTTTAACTACGCAGCAAATCTCTCTTTGCTAAATCTCTACCCACAATCAAAATACGACAAGTCCAGTTTCTTTTTCTAGTTTTATCCTATATTTACCTAAATTATTGCACACTCACAAGAGGTCCACTCCTGCTCGAGGCCTAGGTATTGCCCAGGTAAGTCCACCAGTGCACAATGTTAGGTAACCTGGTCCTTTAACTTAAATGCCAGTTGAGAAATGGCAAAAATTGCCTTTTGAGTGGCGAAAATGAGAGGACGTGCCCTACTGGTGCCCCTCCAATGGTCTAAACTTGACCATGTGCCCCCACAGTTGAAAAACGTCGCACTAAAGTGCCCTTTTGAGTGGCAAAATTAGAGGATGTGCCCTAATGGCTGCCCTTCCAATGGTCTAAACTTGACCATGTGCACTGATGGGGTCCCATGTTGTGCAGTAGGTGCCCTTTTTTTCTTTTCGCCCCCCCTGCCCTTCAAACAGCCCGAGTCCACCACTGAATCTAAGTATTATTGTTCTCACTTGAGAGTGACGGAT
The DNA here is from genome assembly GCF_963989245.1 of Nansenia antarctica. Taxonomy (NCBI): domain Eukaryota; kingdom Metazoa; phylum Chordata; class Actinopteri; order Argentiniformes; family Microstomatidae; genus Nansenia; species Nansenia antarctica. Next base: position 30,955,419 of record NC_137684.1, on the reverse strand, counting down.
AGGGGGAGGACATAAGCTTAGGCTTCATCCTACTCCCTTTCCAACAGTGATAGGTCTGTACTCTTCATATTAGTTATTTGTTCTTTTATTATTTTAAATCATATTTGAAATAAAAGGTTAATTCATTCATTCATTATTAAATTAAGTAAAGGCATGTCTCAGATATATGTTTGTTTTATGTGTACAGTTTGAGTAGTAAAGCTAAATCTCCATACAGAGCGTAAGGATAATATTTGCGTGTGTGGTTACACCCTCTGACTGGAGCGGGGACAGGTGTGTTGTCTCAGGCGTGATGTGGTTTCAGGAGTGGGATGGATGACAGTAATTATTATTTTTTAACAGACCGTTACCAACAAATATTGGCAGTATACTCTGTCTTCATCTGTCTTCTCACTGTGTTTCACCTTGTTCCCATAGGCAGTATGTATGTGTAGTGTTGTGGACAGAACGTTTGACCGCGTACCGCTACTGAGGGTAAACATCCTATGCTAATAATATTAGCACCACGCAGGCAGGCTTAGCAGATCTTTTCATTTAGGAACCCTAAATGAAAACGAATGCTTTACAAATATTCTCCCATGTCATCCATTTTAGATGATGGCACAGACTGTAGGGTTCCTACAAGTTTCAACAAGTCACATTTAAGACCTTTTAGACCTTTTTTAGACCTCTTTGAATATAATTTTAGACCTATTCAGGACACCATATGATAGCTTTTTGTCATCCTCGAGGTGATGAAATTAGGGATTTCACTGCCGTACAGACAAAAAAGGAAGCTTTTTCTTGGTTCCAGCTTGATTCATTTCCGCGTAAATAGATGTGGTCGGACTGATTTCCTTACAGGATCTCATTTTTAAGACCTAGCACCTCATTTTTAGACCGAATAACTGAAATGTAAGACCTTTTTAGGCCTTGTAAATCGGATTGAAGGATTTTAGACTTTAAGGCTTTTTAAGACCAGCGCGGGAACCCTGTTAAAGTACTTAGTATACCTTTTTCCACTTGGGCCAGATGTATGACCATAGTGCAATCTGTTCATTAATGTTTACCTCGACCCCTGACTGTGTTCCTACCCTCCCAACCTCCACCATCTCCATTATCACCCAACCTCCACCATCTCCACTATCACCCAACCTCCACCATCTCCACTATCACCCAACCTCCACCATCTCCATTATCACCCAACCTCCACCATCTCCATTATCACCCAACCTCCACCATCTTCATTATCACCCAACCTCCTCCATCTCCATTATCACCCAACCTCCACCATCTCCACTATCACCCAACCTCCACCATCTCCACTATCACCCAACCTCCACCATCTCCCAACCTCCACCATCTCCATTATCACCCAACCTCCACCATCTCCATTATCACCCAACCTCCACCATCTTCATTATCACACACTCTGAGAATGAAGAGATGAGAAGACAAAACATATAAACGTATAAAATGTATTAACCCAAAAATCAGTCAATACCTATGTACAGTACAAAATGAAACTGATTAAACAACCAAATACATTTCTTTTCTACATTCACAAATAATCACAACTATTCTTTTTTTTGATTTTGTGACATACCCTCAAATGATAATCATTCAATTGTTCATAAACACAACAGGTGTACAATGATTATTAAATTAAGTAAAGGCCTGTCGTAGATTATGTATCCAGTTTGAGTAAAGATGACTAGCTAAATCTCCATACAAAGCGTGAGAATAATATTTGCGTGTGTGGTTACACCCTCTGTAACCCAGGACGGGTCTGTTGGCTCAGGCGTGATGTGGTTTCAGCAGCGGGATGGGAACCGTCCGCAACACCTGGTTCTGAAACACAAATATCTGAATCCGGTTGAAGACCCAGAGGAAGATGAGCAACACGCTGACGTACTGGATCCAGGCAAACTTAATCATCTCCCAGAAGCCCGGCCGATAGGTGGAGAGGATCAGTTAAGGAAACACTGCAGGACGGTAACACATCCATCGTACAACCGGTTTGGTGGCATCCGCCACAGTGTATACTTGGAACTTGGAAGAGCAAATCATATTCAAATTATTGTCAGTATGTTAAGACTTGTTTAATAAGGCATGACCGTACACATACACACAATCACAATAAAGGATATCTGATCATCTCGACAGGATAGCGGATCTGTGCGTTGATCTTGAAGGGAGAACCGGCGGCTCGTCCTACAGTCCAGACTGGACTTGGACACGACAGAACTGTTGTCACTGTGTGGGAGAGAGGGAGAGAGGGAGTGGGAGAGAGGGAGAGAGGGAGAGAGGGAGAGTGGGAGAGAGGGAGAGAGAGAGAGAGGGAGAGTGGGAGAGTGGGAGTGAGGGGGAGAGGGAGAGAGGGAGAGAGGGAGAGTGGGAGAGAGGGAGAGAGGGAGAGAGGGAGAGAGGGAGAGGGAGAGTGGGAGAGAGGGAGGGGGGGAGAGAGGGAGAGTGGGAGAGGGAGAGTGGGAGAGAGGGAGTGAGGGAGAGAGAGAGGGAGAGTGGGAGAGAGAAGGAGAGAGGGAGAGAGAGGGAGAGAGAGAGAGGGATGGAGGGGGAGAGAGGGAGAGAGGGAGAGAGAGGAAGAGATGGAGAGAGGGAGAGTGGGAGAGAGAGAGGAGGGAGAGAGGGAGAGTGGGAGAGAGGGAGAGGGAGAGTGGGAGAGAGGGGGTGAGGGAGAGGGAGAGAGGGAGAGTGGGAGAGAGGGAGAGTGGGAGAGAGGGAGAGAGGGAGAGTGGGAGAGAGGGGGTGAGGGAGAGGGAGAGAGGGAGTGAGGGAGAGAGGGAGAGAGGGAGAGAGGGAGAGGGGGGGAGAGAGGGAGAGTGGGAGAGAGGGGGTGAGGGAGAGGGAGTGAGGGAGAGAGGGAGAGAGGCAGAGAGGGAGTGGGAGAGAGGGAGAGGGGGGAGAGAGGGAGAGAGAGAGGGGGGGGGAGAGGGAGAGTGGGAGAGAGAAGGAGAGAGAGGGAGAGAGGGTGAGGGAGAGTGGGAGAGAGAAGGAGAGAGGGAGAGAGAGAGAGGGAGAGTGGGAGAGAGGGATGGAGGGGGAGAGAGGGAGAGAGGGAGAGAGGGAGAAAGAGGAAGAGATGGAGAGAGGGAGAGTGGGAGAGAGGGAGAGAGAGAGGGAGAGAGGGAGAGACAGAGGGAGAGGGAGAGAGGAGGGAGAGAGAGGGAGAGACAGAGGAAGAGGGAGAGAGGGAGAGAGGGAGAGCAACAGTGAGAAGGGCAGACACACTGTGGGAGTGGTCAGGATAAAACCCTGAGAAATGACTGGGACAATTGTCTTTTTTCAGTCAACCATTCACACACACACACACACACAAAATAAATAATAATGCTGACACTGTAACAGAGAATATCCACTCACGGTTTCTCTCCTGATAGGTTCCAATGATGTTGGCCAGATCATAAGCGCTTACAAACGGACTGGATCCATCTATAACCGAGACCTACAGACAAGAGTACCAAAGAGAGAACATACAGAACTTAACATTTCATGGGGAATAGAACATCCACTGACGTTAGCTGTGTCACCCACTCAGGTGCAGATGCACTGAAATATGATACAAATGTTATACACCTGTTCTGTTTATAGACGATTTAGTCTGGGCGCAATGCGCGGAGGTGTCGCCCATTCCCTCTCCCCTTTTTATTGCATTTTATCCCCTGAAAGTGAAAGTTGTGTAGCAGCCACACCATTAAGGTTTGGAGTCTAAAAGCGCTGAGGCATTTCCTGCTGCTTGGAACAACTTGATGACCTTTGATCTCCTGCGGCTTTCCAAAACATATTGATCCTGATGGGAATGCTTATGATGCTCAGGTGATCTCTGCAGCGACGTGGCAGAGTGACGGAGCTCTAAGCGTTCATGCTTGGGCGTGCAGATGGGTAGGGTAGTTGCTCCAAACCACTTTAACAACAGTCAAATTTCTTGGTCATTAAATTAATGGTAATGTCAGGATTTGGGGGGGGGGAAGCTATTTTGCAGTTTATCTGTGTAGGAGGCAGGCTAATTTACAAGACGGCCAACTAGTGGTTGTTGTGTGTAAATAGCAGCTTCCCATTGTAAAGACTATGGTCATTTGACCCCCGAGGCGGCTCTTATAGTAGGTAACATAGACAAGGCTGTTCTTAGGAGAAAGGAGAAATTAATAAAAACAGAGAGACATTGAGGCAGAGAGAGGGTTAGGGTTAGACAGAAAGAGGGCAGAGAGAGGCTGTGTCTCACGTTGTACACAGTGACCAGGGTTATGGTTAGGGTGTTAGGGTTAGACAGAGAGAGGGCAGAGAGAGAGGCTGTGCTCTCACGTTGTACACGGTGACCAGGCCGCGGTGAGGGAGAGGAGTCCTCTGCTGCAGCCTCAGGTCTCCGCTGACGAACAGCTGAGCTCCAGGAACTGGAGAGGCATGCTGCAGGAAGGCCAGGGTCTGCATCACCACCGTGGACATCCTCTGGAACACACAGGCAGAGAGAAGAGACATATGAGGGCGAACGAGGCAGCAGGGATCCTACAAGTTTCAACAAGTCAAATTTTAAGACTTTTTTTTTTTACCTCTTTGAATAGATTTATTGACCTATTCGCAACACCATATGATAGCTTTTTGTCATCCTCGAGGTGATGAAATTAGGGATTTCACTGCCATTACAGACAAAAAAAGAAGCGAATTGGCATTTTTTTGGTTACAGCTTGATTCATTTCCGCGTAAATAGATGTGGTCGGACTGATTTCCTTGCAGGATCTAATTTTTAAGACCTAGCACCTCATTTTTAGACCGAATCACTGAAATGTGAGACCTTTTTAGGCCTTGTGAATTGGATTACTGGATTTTAGACTTTAAGGCTTTTTAAGACCAGTGCGGGAATCCTGTTGATAAACGTCAAATTCCATTGAACGGGGAAGTGTGTCCAAACCTTCGACTGGTACTGTACACATTTCTTTTATTCTTTTATTTTTTAATGGTGAATGAATAGGGTTCACCCACCTGTTAGAAGGTTTTCTACTAGGCCTACTAAACCACAGGTTTGATCCTGCCCTGCACTGACACACTTGATTCAACTCATTCAGGTCGTTTGAATGGTCAACTCACCACTTACAAAGCCATCAACAACCTGGCCCCCTCCTACCTTGCCGACCTCGTCCCTGGGGTGATGGGGCCTTTTCAGCCGCAGCCCCGTCCCTCTGGAACGCCCTCCCCAACCACATCAGACAGGCCAACATCCTCCCAACATTTAAACAGGCCCTGAAAACCCACCTCTTCAAGCTCGCCTTCACCAGTTAACCCTCTCCCCCTCCCCTTCCCATGTGTCCCCAGCACTACCTCAATTAGGCCCCTATACTTTCTTTTATTTATTTCTTGTTTCTTTTTATTATTACTACTCGATCTTTTCAGTTTGTAAAGCGTCTTTGAGTGTCTAGAAAAGCACTATATATAATGTATTATTATTATCATTATTATTATTATTATTATTATTATTAAAAGCAGGTACACAGCCTATAGCTCTCCAGGAGCAGTGTCACCCCTGTTAGAGTGAATGAATGAATGATATTTATTGTCATGGTAACAGGTACAACAAAATTCAAATGCAAACCCTCGGTGCTAACAAACAAACACAGTCCTAAGATAATAAAAAAAACAAGAATGAGACATAAATAGGGGGGATATAAATAAAAATAGGGGGATATGTGGTCGGTAGACATCTGAGAATGTATCTATAATGTGAACTTCTATACTTCTATACACTATATGGTCTATTCACAGGGGGGTACATAGACAGGGGGGAGTTAGCATGTAACTGTAAGGGAGAGTGCGGTACGTACAAACAGCTGGTAGGAGAAGGTCAGGAGGAGCTGGACGCTGTACACCTGCTCATCAGCCCTCAGGGGAAGTTCCAGCTGGAGGTTCAGACGGTCCAACTTCCCATCCCCGTTCTGGTCTTCCTCTCGCACCTGCACACGTTCAACAACAACCTCAGGGATCAGATTCTTGCGCTTTAAATGAAACTTTTAACCACCTTAACAGGCCAAGAGACTGGAGTGAGTGGTCCCTATAAATGACCTAAGTCAAGTATGAATGAATGAATGAATGAATGGTCTTTATTGTCATTGCTATAGTACAGGTACCAAACAACGAAATTTAGGAGGGGTGGCTCCCCTGGTGTTAGGAAAGAAAAAAAAACTAAAAAAAACACAAGAAGGGAAGGAGCTGGTTTACATAAATAAAGGCTATGTACACTATCCACTATACTATACTGTACAGATAGACGACTAGGGTTGTCATATTGCACATAGTGTTATTGCACATTCATTTAAAGTGTCGCAGTTTGCAGGCTTGAAATGTACATATTTGTGCCTCAGCACTACACCTGATTTTTTCAGTCCAGCAGCTGCCATCAATCCGTCCAGACTGAAGTACCCTGAGGGGGGAGAGGGGGACAGGGTCTGGGGGTCTAGTACCACCTGTCGTTGAGTGTGACATGTGAAATGGGTCAGGTTCTCCAAGCCTACACAATAACTATTATATAACTACCCACACCACTGAAGTACCCCTAGCTTATCCTATCTATCTACCTATCTGTCTATCTGTCTATCTGTCTATCCTGAGGCCTAATGATTACCGAGATAGAAGGGATTCTGAGGTTGTTCCCTTGCAGGTTATTGAAATGTGGAAAGGTGCTCCATGCAACGTAATCGCCGTTGGTGCTGGTGGCGGCGATCAGGATGGTCTGGTACTGGAACCGGACGACCGGCTGCTCCTCATAGGTGCTCCTCTGCACCCAGAACCCTGAAATAAACCAGCATAGGGAGATAGAGAGGAAACATGTTTATAAAGCTCTCACTGGCATAGCACCAGAATATGTGAAAGACCAATAGAGCTCTCAGGTCTTCTGACGCTGGTTTTCTCTGTGTACCACATGTACAAAAGAAGAGATTTGCTGAGGCTGCATTCTCATTTTATGCGCCCAGATTGTGTCTCACTGCCAGTTTACATTAGGGATGCAACCTCAGCACATTATGTTCAAGTCAAGACTAAAAACCCATCTTTTTAATATCGTCTTTAAATGACTTAATAATCAAATTATGATTATATAATGATTGGAGCACTTGGAGCTGCAACGTTTGCAGGAAAAGCGCTATACAAATAAAAGTTATTATTATGATTATGATTATTATATCTTAAGGTTACATCGCAAGGATGCTGAACTGACATGATGTCATGAGATGTGCTGAGCTGAGAAGGTGCTTCAGAAGTCTTCACTGGACATAACATGAATGTGCAACAATACTATGTGCATGACAACCCTTGTGTACATAAGGTTCAGATACAGGAAAAGTTAGGATATGTATAGCATAGCATAGAGTACAGCACAGTGTTTATTGTATAGTAGAGTAGTATAGTATAGTAGATAGTGTATATAGCCTTTATTTATGTAAACCAGCTCTTTTCCCTTTTTTATTTTACCCTTTTCCCTTCTTGTTTTTAGTTTTTTTTCCTAGCACCAGGGGAGCCCCCCCTCCTAAATTTCGTTGTATGGTACCTTTACTGTATTAATGACAATAAAGACCATTCATTCATTCATTCATTCATAACAGAGTTCAACCACAGTGACATGATTAATACCTTGGCTTCTGTAAGCGACCAGGAGAGGTGGGATGTATGTCAGCAGCAACACCATCAGAATAAACAAGGTGGCTTTAGTGCAAACGCTGCTTTTGTACCGGATTAAAGCCGGGTGTGAATACACTTCATAAAAAGCCATTGTTGCAAAGCGAGTAAAAAATGACTTAGGCTCCTCAAAGAAGACAGAAAGTGGTTAGTTAGTCTGCTAAAGAGGATCAGCTAACTGTTATTAGCTATACGGCTAGCATAGATCCCCACACAGGAGATTAGTAGATAGATCCAAAACACACAAAGTCGGTGTTAGAAAAGCAGCATGCGGCTCTGGGCTTCCGGGTTGAGGTTGAAGAGGTCCATTTGAGAAACACAACAGAGTGTTTGAAGACTTCGAATTCTGCAAAAAGGTCGCGCCACATGTCCTTTCTTGTTTAGCTACTTCCGGTTAGTTTGGCGTCTGGACGTTGCCATGGCTGCGTCTGGAGTATGGAGCTATTTTAGTGCCATCAGAAATTGAATTCAGTTTTTCTCAAAATACAATTCAGTATTTTGAGAACTGAATTGTATTTTGAGGAAAACTGAATTGTATTTTGAGAAAAACCGAATTGTATTTTGAGAAAAACCGAATTGTATTTAGAGAAACTGAATTTGAAAACTGAATTAAAATAATGAAAACTGAATTGAATACAGTTCAATCTGTCGAATACAATTCAGTTTTTGCTCAGATTCAATTCAATCTGTCAAATACAATTCAGATCTGTGAAACACAGTTCAATTTGTGCTCATATTCAATACAATTCCATTTCTGATGGCACTAAAATAGCTCCATGACCATAATGGAGGTTGCCATGGCTGCCGCTGCTGGCTTCATGGCAACAAATCGAACGTCGAACGTTCTGTTGTTCCCCCCACGTGCTCTGCGAGATGGTACGACCCGCCAGTGACGTCACCTCCCTGGACCAGACACAGAGCGTTCGATGCCTCCGGTTATATTGTTGACGTTTTAGGTTTTTTTTAAACAACAATTTTTTTGTATTTATTTAAAAACTAAATACATAAAACCGAGAAAACCGAGAGTGTTTTTAACACGTCATCTGTTCATCTCAGCGTCACGTCATTGAAGGATCCAGCAAACATGAAATGGATGTTTAAGGAGGACCATTCCCTCGGTAAAGCAAAGGGGCTTTAAATGGTTAAATGGTTAAATGGTTATGTCACAGGTTCTATTGACATGGCAGCATTTCCTGTATGCTTTCACAGATGTTACTCTCTGTTTTAGGCTTTGCAAATGTCAGGCCTCTTGATTCAGGATAGCCAGCATATATTGCTTGTATATTCCTTTAGATAACAGTTGAGCTGCCCATGTTTAAGATTGGGATCCTGCAGGAATGGCAGCAGCATTTATACGAGCATGATGCATTCTGTTCTCACATGCTGGCTGGCCTCACTGGTTCTGGAGGGACTGAAATGGTGCATGACTGATGCAACACTACATTGCTGCCTTCAGAACTTTTCCTGTGGTCACTATGTGGGTTGGGTTTTCTCAGCTGTGCTCCTTGTAGCCTATGTGCAACAATGCAATGTTGAAAGCATGTAATAAAGCATGGTCACATTAACTCAAACAATGATAACGCCAGGTTCATTTGGCCTATATATCAACCTGCATATTAAGCCTAGTATCATGTATTTTGAGATAGAGACATGTCATATACTAACTAGACACCTAAATTGACTTGTGTCACCATCAAGAAAAGTTCTGCTGTGATATTTCTAGGGCTCTAGTTTTTAATAGGGCTGTGTAATCTAGGCTAATTAAAGGGGCAGCATTGAACCTCTGTGGAGTTATCTCACCTAGTGGGATGACATGGCACGATTATGCCAGAGTCTGGCCGTTTAAGGGCTGTAGCCTGGCCCTCTAGTCTAGTACATCTAACACCAACACGTATAGCCGTCAGTTACATGTAAACCTCACAGTCACTTGTGCTGATGTTATGAGTTATTTATTGCAGTCGTGCTTTCACAAGGAACACTTCTGTTCCCCCACATGTCTTTGGGAGAGGCTCAATTTGGGGGGGTGGATATGCCTACATTGGGGCGGCTGTGTCTCAGGAGGTAGAGTCGCCGTCTAATGATCACAAGGTTGGCAGATCAGCGGTTCGAGCCCCGGCTGGTCACATGTCGAAGTGTCCTTGGACAAGACACTGAACCCCAAAATTGCTCCCAGTGAGCGGGCCGGCCGGCGCCTTGCATGGCAGCTTGCCGCCATTGGTGTGTGAATGTGTGTGTGAATGGGTGAATGAGAGGCCGTTGTAAAGCACTTTGGAGCAGCTTTGAAGCAGCAAAAAAGGCGCTGTATAAGTGCAGTCCATTTACCATTTATAAGCTACTCTACTACTCTTGTAGTAGAGTAGCTTATACCCTGCACAGTATACTCCCAGGGGACCTCATGCTCATTAAACTCCTCCTCTCTTCCGCAGAACACAGATGTGTGGAGTCGGCCAAAATACGCAACAAATACCCTGACAGAGTACCGGTGAGTGAGTAGCAGGGGATATGGAAGGAAGGAGTGAATGAGGGGAGATAGAGACGGAGGTGAAGATGGAGTGACTGACTGTTTGTCTCTGTGTGTCTGAGAGGAAGCCTATAGTACTGACAGCACACTGGAGAGTGAGTGACAGGGAGAGAGGTGGAGATGGAGGAGTGAGAGAAGGGGAAGGAAAGGAAGGTGAAGATGGAGGGAGGGAGGGAGGGAGGGGGGGGTGGAGTGAGTCTTTGTCTGTGAAGCCTTTACCAGTCACACTGACAGAGACACGTTGCCAGACACTGGACACGGTGCCTCCTGTGGATTTGTTCCTCATAAGCAGAACAGGTTTCCTGGTTTCCCCGGTGACCCAGTTGTGTTTAATAGCTCTTCCTGTAAACTCCCAGGAAGATCTGAATGTGTTTCCTCATTCTTGGCGGAGGTGTAGGTTACTAGCCAACTAACCCTGCCGCGACCTCTACCACCCCAGTGTTAAAGAGCCTCCGGGTAGAATATAATACCTATAGAAACGTGATCCTGTATCGGCCCTTTCATTCCGCCACTACGACTAGCGGGATGAATAGGGGACAGAGACACGACTACTGATAAGACGAGACCCTGTCCTGTCCCACTCCCACTGGCGGACTCAGGGGGGGGGCGACCGCCCCTCCTGGTGCCCCCGCGGTTGAAAAACGTCTCTCTTAAGTGCCCTTTTGAGTGGCAACAATGCCCTTTTGAGTGGTGAAAATGAGAGGACATGCCCTACTGGTGCCCCTCCAATGGTCTAAACTTGACCATGTGCCCCCACAGTTGAAAAACGTTGCACTAAAGTGCCCTTTTGAGTGGCGAAAATTAGAGGATGTGCCCTATTGGCTGCCCTTCCAATGGTCTAAACTTGACCATGTGCAGTGATGGGGTCCCATGTTGTGCAGTAGGTGGCCTTTTTTTCTTTTCGCCCCCCCTGCCCTTCAAACAGCCTGAGTCCGCCACTGGTCCCACCTATAGATGTGTTATGATGTCAATCAACAGTCAACTCACTGACCGGTACAGTTTTTTTAGGTCTGATTTATAGGGGACAAAAAGTCACAGATAACCGCTATATCTGTTGTATAATCCTAAAATGTCATCACGGGCTCTTGTCACAGTTGATGTCAAAGTACATCTACCATCAAGAAACTGCACAAGTTTGTTTTGTGTGCAAACAAGGAAAGCTGTAAAAAAAAAACGATCAGAGCCAGACTTAAGTTCCACATACCAATTATGTCTAAAAGTGGACTGTGACGTATGGGGGTGGAAACGTCCTGGTTTGGGGCAGCTTTGCTGCAGCAGGGCCTGGCCAGCTCACCATCATAGAATCCACTAGGAATCCTTTATTGTATCAGAGGGTGCTTGAGGAAAATGTGAGACCATCTGTCCAAAGATTGAAGCTGAAGTGGATGTGGACGGTGTGACATGACAATGAACCAGAACATTCCATATTAAACCCTCCAAGGAATGGCTGAAAAGAAAGAGATGGAGAGTTCTGGATTGGCCAAAGTCCAAGCCCACCCAGATATTAATCCTGTTGAGATGCTGTAGGGTGACTTGAAACGGGCTGTGCATCTAAGACACCCCTCAAACATCACACAGCTGAAAGAATTCTGCATGGAGGAGTGGGAAAACAGTAGATGTCAAGAGATAGGAGACATCTAATTGGGGTTATATCAGCCAAAGGGGGCAATAGCAGCTATCAGGTCACAATTACATCACCTTCATCTATAGATATTGTTTGAAAGAAGATCAAATATTGATATGTCCATATTTCTTTAAAAAAAAAAGAACAAAATATGTCATGGGATGTCCACATTTTGTCACATGACTGTATTATTGTCTCATGACTCTGAGCTGGCTAAATCCAGGTTGGATAGATAGAAAGATTGCATTCAGCACAGATTGTGTGTGTCTGTGCCTAATGAAGTGTGTGTGCTCGTCAGGTGATCGTGGAGAAAGTGTCAGGCTCACAGATAGTGGACATCGATAAGAGGAAGTACCTGGTCCCCTCTGACATCACCGTGGCCCAGTTCATGTGGATCATCAGGAAGCGCATCCAGCTGCCCTCGGAGAAAGCCATCTTCCTGTTTGTTGACAAGACCGTCCCCCAGTCTAGGTGAGAGGATCTTTCATAACACTAGGGCTTATGAAACCACATCAAACAATCACTCTCACAACATTTTTTTTTTTTTTTACTGACTGTGCTTTTGTGTATCTTTTTATGTATCTATATATTTGTGTTCTCTCCATGGAATGTGGAAGCAATTGACCATGAGAGGAAGGGGGAGGTGGACTCATTTACCACTGGTACAGGGTTGTGGCACGAGGCGAAGCCGAGTAGGAAAACCCTGTACAGTGGTAAATGAGTCCACAACCCCCGCCCTCCAATGGTCAGTTGCTTTTCGACAGCCACCACATAATATAAAACATAAATACACAGTTGTAACATTAAATTCAGTTATTTACAATCATTAATCGTATCAGAATACATATAATCCTTCCGCCACAGAATATAGTCCCATTAACAAGATCAACCATTACATTGTAGGTCAGCACAGGTGTTCTTACGTAATCAGATTGATTGGGAGGCGCATTGATACTGGAAAAGCGGTCTGAACTGTGGGTTGTTGGGGTATTTACCACTGTTGCTAGCCAATCAGAATCCAGTATCCAAACATGCTGTTGTAGAAAGTGACTGAGAAAAGCACTATACAAAATAAATGCATTATTATTATTATTATTATTATTATTGAGCTGGGATTCAGTCCATTGCAGACAATGGCATTCTGGAATACCAATTTATTTATGTTTTAGGGCATTTCTGCTTCATTGTATTAGCTATGTATAATACATAGTATTAGAATATCCTGTTTCCCTATTGTCTTGTTACCCTTCCCCCAGGGACTACAGATGAAAATGAGCTCTGAGCTATATCTGGCGCAATATGTATTGTGCATTGTCCCTGTCAAATAAACTAATAATTCAGCGTCTTTGAGCCTCGGAAAAGCGCTATATAAATTTAATAAATTATTATTATTATTATTATTAATAATGATAATAATTGGGATAGAGACAGTAGAGATTGACAGGAAGGAAGGCTGAGAGAGGGGAGGGATCTTCTAACAAGCGCAGTGAGCAAAGCTGCTATCTGTAACGTTAAGTCCTGGCCTGTCACCTATGGGTTTATGGTGTCTTTCTCTCTATCTGCCCCTGTTGTGCAGTCAGGTGTACCAGCATCTTGACTCTTTGTTTTCAAGGCCCATTACACATGTACCCGGGTGTAACTGTCTCAAACCGGACCGCTCTGTCACGCACACAACCCAGTAAACTAACAAACTATTCATTAACAAAAGAATAACAGTGTTGTAATCGGTAAAATCAGCAGTGTAGTTGAGTGCATGAGTGGGAAAGTGTGTAGGCGTAATGTTGCCAATGTGCTGATGCCACCTCTGCCAAGCTCACCTCTGCCAGCCTCACCTCCATACCTGCAAGGACAGCAGGAGAGAATAGCCACACAGGTAACAGGCAGGCAGGCCGGAGAGTGGAGTCACAAACTCCCATAGGGTCCAAGTCCCAGAAGATGTTCCTATAGCCTAGTTCATGTCCTTGTGGTTATTATTGTACAGTACTTTGTCCTTTCTTATAGACTGTTGGGATCATGCATTTACATTTACATCTTTGGCATTTAGCAGACGCCTTATTCCAAAGCGACTTACAATCGATACATTTGACTAAGCAAGTGAATCATCAATCCACCAGTCGTAGCAGGAAGAGTAATCTATTTTGTAACTTTTTTTTTTCTACTTTTCTTTTTTCTTTTATATATAGACACTGGAGAAACAGTACAATGGGGGCAGTAGAAGTTTTAGGGGACACAGTAAAGGGGAAAAGCAGATGCTGGGGGGTAGTAGACGCAGTGCTGGGGGGTAGTAGATGTCTCAGGAGGAGCAGTTAAGGCGTAACCTTACATGCCTTACCCTAGTATATTTCTACACTAGTATATTTACCCAGTATATTTCTTATAGCATATGTAAACATTGACATATCCGTGTGTGTATGTGTGCACGCTTGCTGGTCGGTTGCATTCATGTGTGTCCGTCTGTGTAACTAAAGACCAGGAACATGCGGTTTCCATCTGTGTGAAATTAATCTCCCTGTGAAAGAGGGCATAGGTGTGGCGGTCGCCTCCTCTTTCACTTAATCACTCCTACAAATCTACACCCCAATCACACTCTACCTGGGGCTGGGAGTGATGTTAAACATAGCCTATCAGACACAGCCACCTGCGTACGCATCCTCCAGGTAGACCACACACCTACAGTATGACCTGTCAGAAGGAACCCTGGCGTCACAGAATATTCTAGAACTCTCTCAGAACATTCTGATAGTATTCTTCTAGCATTATGACTGCCAAAGGCCCCTGGCCCTAGCATAGATTACTTTTTATTATGGTGACTGTTGGATAGATGATTCACTTACTTAGAAGAATAGACTTACATCAACTACATTTGTCGTACTACATCACTGAGACTGCCAATGGCCCCTGGCCTGAGCTGGATTACTCTTCCTGCTACGACTGGTGGATTGATGATTCACTTGCTTAGTCAAATGTATCGATTGTAAGTCTCTTTGGAATAAGGCATCTACTAAATGCCAAACATGTGAATGTAAAAATGTAAAGTCGCTTTGGATAAAGGCGTAGAACAGGTATGGGTGTCTGTCGTTGTTGAATAGGGAATCATCTATGTCAGCTCTATACATTCATTTTTCTTTTTTCGTTTCCAGATTATGAAAGTGCAGATTGTATTTAGTGATCCTAAAACTGTTCTTTGTTATATCGAGTGGGCACTTCAACACTTATGCAAAAAAGGTGGCGGTCAAAATGGTCATTTGCCTGACTTGAGAATTGCCGACATACGTACCTTGTCACCAGACTGTGTCACATGTCACAATAGACTCAGGTGTCTCTGAGTTCTGGGGTGTGATTGTGCTTGTGTGTGGCGTCTGGGGATGTATGAATGGATGCAACATCATCATGTGTCTCAGCTCAGGGTGAACAGGAAGGTGTCTATTCTGTACTGTGTGTTGTGTGAACGTTATGGATCATGTATACTCACCATCTATGATCCGTGTCTTTGTGTTCCAGTCTGACAATGGGCCAGCTGTACGAGAAGGAGAAAGACGAGGACGGCTTCCTGTATGTGGCGTACAGCGGGGAAAACACCTTCGGTTTCTACTAGGCCTCTCTACACACAACTCTGGGTTTACACTATCCTCCCATCTCTCACCCCCACCTGCCTCCACTCCCTCAATGCCAACCCATCACCCCCATCCCCTCCACCCCATCACCCCCTCCACCCCACCCCCCCACCCTGCATCTCTTTTAGACAAGCTTGATTGTACCATATAGAAAATGTTTGGCAGCAAGGATCCTCTTAGCATTAAACCTGTTATGAATGCATTTGTATGGCCTGTGTCTATCATATCATATTGTATTGAGACTATAAATTGTACATTTGATTACTTTTAGGTGAAATAAAACACCCTGTTTGGGAATATTATGGCAGTATTATTATTAGTAGTGTAAAATGTGAATTTCAGCTGTGATATGTGTTTTTTATTTATCTTTGTTGTTTGTTTTCTTTATGATCTAATAAGGTTATATACAGTATGAAGAGTTTTGAATATTTTAAAGGTGAGGTAGCTGGATGACCTAACCAATAAAAGCACATAAAATGCCTCATTCTTGCTTCACTTACTTACTTCACAAAAACATCAAACGTTTGTTTTAACATTCATAGAAACAAACACACCATACCCTAGTCCTCCGAATACTTTGGAAGTATTGTTGTTATCCCATGAGACAAATATACAGGAACGGAGGGATACAAGTGAACTAGGAAAAGAAGTTCCAGAAGAAACTTTGTAGAATTGAGTCTTATTTTGGTGTTTGAAAAATATTTAAAAACGGTTTGGATGAGATAGAGAGATTTGCTGGGTAGTTGAAAGAAAGTAAGACCATCAAATGGACCAATACAACATGATCAGAGGGCAGCATATAGGCAAACAGATGAGAGAAGGTTAGATACAGTGCCCTCCATAAGTATTGGAAAAGGGACACGTTTGGTCTTCCTTTAGCTTTATACTACATTACTAAATGGTAAATGGACTGCACTTATATAGCGCCTTTTTTCTGCTCTAAAGCGCTTAACAACGGCCTCTCATTCACCCGTTCACACACACATTCACACAGCAATGGAGGCAAGCTGCCATGCAAGGCGCCGGCCCGCTCACTGGGAGCAATTTTGCCCAAGGACACGTGGACATGTGGCCAGCCGGGGCTCGAACCACCGATCTGCCAACCTTGTGATCATTAGACGGCGACTCTACCTCCTGAGACACAGCCGCCCCAAAATGACTATGGGGTCAAAGAAAGGATCCTCAGCTTTGATTCAATAGAGTATTTTTCAGACTGGGTTAACCATTTACAAAGTACACATATTTCAGGACTCCAAATGTATTGGCAAAAATCTGATAATGTCCAAATAAAGCATGTTTAGTATTTGGTCGACAATCATTGACTTCACGCAATAACTGACTGAAGTCTGCAACCCATTGACTCTCCAATCTTCAGCTGTTTGTTTTGAGGTCTTCTTACCTAAACTCTTATCACCAGAAAGGGAAACGCATGTTCAATTGGATTTAAATCTGAAGATTGACTTAGCCACTCTTGAACTTTCCACGTTTTGGCCCTGGAAAATTCTCTAGTATTTGGGGTCATTGTCCTGCTGTATGATGAAGTGCCGTCCAATGAGATTGGAAGCATGTGCTCGTACTTCAGCAGACAAGATGTTTCTGTACACTTCAGAATTCATCCTGCTGCTTCCGTCAGCAGTTACATCATCAATGAAGACAAGTGACCCAGTCCCCCACTGGTGGAGTGAGCTCCCCACGGCTGTCAGAACTGCAGAGTCACTACCCACCTTCCGTCAGAGACTGAAGACCTCCATCTCTTCAGGTTACACCTTAACTGCTCCTCCTGAGACATCTACTACCCCCCTGCACTGCGTCTCCTGAAACATCTACTACCCGCCAGCACTGCGTCTCCTGAAGACACCCGCTTTTCCCCTTTACTGTGTCCCCCAAGACTTCTACTGCCCCCCTTGTACTGTTTCTCTGTTTCTCCAGTGTCTATACAAAAAAAAAAAAAAAACTGTACTTTTTTTGTTTGTTTGTTTGTTTTTGTTTGTTTTTGTTCCTTCTATCACAGACTAGTGCATGCTTTTATCACTAGTAGGCAGGATTACTGTAACGCTATCCTGCCTGGCCTACCAAAGAAAGCTGTTAGTAAACTTCAAATGATACAAAAGCATGGGTCCTCACTAAGACCAGGAGGGCTCACATCACACCAGTCTTACAGTCACTACACTGGCTACCTGTCTCCAGCTTCTGGAATACCTTAACAGAAAACCTAAGAATGGCTGGAACTGTGGAACTGTGGGAACTGCTAATCGAGATCGACATACCTGTTTAATCACACTTTCATCATGTAGCTGTACTTGTGTCATAACTGAGTCTTCTCGATCTTAAACTTTTTCACTGTTTCTCTTAAACTTTTTATTCTCTTTTTTCCTATATTATCTGTCTTGCTTTGCTTTCTTGTTTTTTGTATCATTTTACTATGAACCATGTTTTTATTTATCTTTCCTTATCCTATAAAGCACTGTGTGCTACATTTGCTTGTATGAGTATGTGCTCCATAAATAAACTTGACTTTGACTTTGACCTTGCAGTGTATCCTCTGTAGTTCCTCTATAGATCTGCAGATGGTAGTCTCTCAGATGGTAGTCTCACAGATGGTAGTCTCACGCATTCTTCACATTCAAGCCTTCTTCCTGGAGAGTTTTACGTAATTATGATGAGAATTCTTCGGCCCCCTACTGTCGGGCTTTCACGCCGGCAAAGAACCGTTCCAAGTCTGGAACCGGCCGGCGCGTTCAGACCGAAACTCAATTGGTTCGGAGACTGAAAAGTTGGTTTGCAGAAAGTAGTGGTTCTCAAGCGCGAACCAAAGCGTAGAACAGTCACGTCGTTGGTGGGTGCGTCATTTTCTAGGCTGCAGAGACCAGCAAGAAGGAAGGAGACAAAATTTAATCTAATCTAAATCTAATCATAAGCAATAACATTTTTTTATCAAAAGTTCATCATTCTCCTTATCTTCCTCACATGCTCAGCAAACACACGCACACGAGCGCGAACGCGAATTTCGTAAGCCATTTCTATTCCAGTAATGGAGCAGCTGATTAGTAAGAGAACGTGTTTAGAGAACAAAAGTGTCTTTTGTTTTGTTTAATAGAAAATAATGTTTATTTCAGATACTGTAGTGGAAGATATTATCTTCATTTCCAGTGAAGTAGCGGCCATCTAGTTGTGACATGTTTGTTCATCCCGCCCCTTCATCACCCAGCGTTGTTGACGCGGATGGTTCCAGTGACACTGGTATGAACCCTGATGGTTCCGGTTACACTGGTATGAACCCTGATGGTTCTGGTTACACTGGTATGAACGCTGATGGTTCTGGTTACACTGGTATGAACCCTGATGGTTCTGGTTACATTGGTATGAACCCTGATGGTTCTGGTTACACTGGTATGAACCCTGATGGTTCTGGTTACACTGGTATGAACCCTGATGGTTCTGGTTACACTGGTATGAACCCTGATGGTTCTGGTTACATTGGTATGAACCCTGATGGTTCTGGTTACACTGGTATGAACCCTGATGGTTCTGGTTACATTGGTATGAACCCTGATGGTTCCGGTGACACTAGTATGAACCCTGATGGTTCTGGTTACACTGGTATGAACCCTGATGGTTCTGGTTACACTGGTATGAACCCTGACGGTTCCGGTTACACTGGTATGAACCCTGACGGTTCCGGTTACACTGGTATGAACGTGGGCTGCTCCGCCAGACAGCAGCAAGGTTCGGAGGTTTCAGAACAGGAGCGGTTCTTTGGCGGTGTGAAAGCCCTACTGGTGACGTCTTCCTTGGTCTACCAGGCCGTTTGTGATTGCTGATATCACCAGTATTCTTCTTCTTTTGGGCAAATGTTCTAAACTGTTGTTGGCAAGCCATAACCCTAACCCAATGTTCTAAACTGTTGTTGGCAAGCCATAACCCTAACCCAATGTTCTAAACTGTTGTTGGCAAGCCATAACCCTTAACCCTAACCCAATGTTCATGATAGTTTCTTTCTGACTTCTTCTGATTCCTTGTCTTCATGTTGACACCCATAGCAGACGAAAGGCTAGAATAAACACTAAACATTGACAGCTGCCCTTTGCCCGCACAAAAAAAGACTAACCGGAAATACCTGTCTAGGTATTATACCTGTCTGCCGAACCTGACAATACTACTGGTTAGGTTAACCTGACAATACTACTGGTTAGGTTAACCTGACAATACTACTGGTTAGGTTAACCTGACAATACTACTAGTTAGGTTAACCTGACAATACTACTAGTTAGGTTAACCTGACAATACTACTGGCTCCCGGGGGGGGGGGGAAAGGAGTATGTAAAAAATTGTATTGGACAAATTAACATAATCATAAATAAAATTGTAATTTTAAATACTTTATCGAGAATCCTTTGCCGGCAATGACTGCCTGAAGTCTGGAACCCATTGACATCACCAAATGCTGGGTTTCCTCCTTTGTGATGCTTTGCCAGGCCTTTACTGCAGCTGTCTTCAGTTGTTGTTTGTTCGTGGGTCTTTCTGCAGAATGTTTAGAGCTCGCTTCATGAGTGACCCAGTGGCATTGGAAGCCAGGCATGCCCATGGCATCACACTGCCTCCACTGTGTTTTACAGATGATGTGGCATCATCAGCCGTTCCAAGCCTTACTTTACAAGCATACTTTTTTCTTCCCATCATTGTACAGGTTAATCTTAGTTTCATCTGTCGAAAGAATGCTGTTCCAGAACTGGGCCGTCTTTTTTTGATTTTTTTTCGCAAAGTCTAATCTGGTGTTTATATTCTTGAGACTTATGAATGGTTTGCACCTTGTAGTGAACCCTCTGTATTTGCTCTTGTGAAGTATTTTCTTCATGGTAGACTTGGATAATGATATGCCTACCTCCTGGAGACTGTTCTTCACGTGGCTGGATGTTGTGAAAGGGTGTTTCTATACCACTGTGGACATCCAGACATCCAGAGCTCACCAGTGTGTTCTTCAACCAGACTGTTGATTTGGCCACTCCTAAGGTTCCCAATATCTCTCTGATGGATTTCTTTTTAGTTTTTGCAGCCTAAGGGTGGCCTGTTTCACTTGCATTGAGAGATCCTTTGATGAGTTCACAGCAACAGTTTCCAAATGCGAATGCCACACTTTTGACACTCAAATACCACTCAGACCTTTTAGCCCAGATCTGTCCATGAAACTGCTGTTGATTCAATTGTCCAATTACTTTTTGGACCCTTGAAAAAGAGGGGGCCACATATTAAAGAGCTCATTCCTAAACCCTTCCTCCAGTTTGTGTATATACCCTCAAATTAAAACTGAGAGTCTGCACTTTAAGACCATATTCATTATATAACTGTAACTGTTTTGGCAAACAGCTAAAATAAAAAAATCTTCAAATATATATGGACCTAACTGTAGATAGATACATAGATAGGTAGATAGATAGATAGATAGATAGACAGACAGATAGATAGATAGATAGACAGACAGACAGACAGACAGATAGATAGATAGATAGATAGACAGACAGACAGACAGATAGATAGATAGATAGATAGATAGATAGATAGAGACAGATATATATATAGATAGATAGATAGACAGATAGATAGACAGATATATAGATAGATAGATAGACAGATGAGAAAGACCTAGAACCACCTGGAGAAGAACCACAGAACAGGAGATGAAGGTGAAGGGCTGTCATGGCAACAACTGGATCGGAGAGCACAAGACCGGAGAGGATGGAGGGGGTTCAACGATGGCCGTTGTATAGGGAACTATGTTGTACTATGTTCCCTATAGGGAATTTAAAGTAACTAAGTAAGAGTGCATTGTTGTGTAATCATTCTAAGAATGTATCCTGCATGTCTCGTGCTTTTTATTAAAGAGTCCTGAAAGTTCCATGGCAGTCACAGTAACAATGGGGCTGTTAGAACGTTGGCCTGAATCAACATTCCACCAAGTTCCATGTTAACCAGAACAACAATGTAGAATAACATACTTAAGGCCAATGCACACGGCGTGCGATTTTGTCACACCGCAAATTCGATTCCATTGTTTTGAAAGAGACAATGCACACGGCGTGTGATGCAATATTGTCGCACGAAAACATTCGATTCTCCATTCACACCCACTCACTTCGGTGGTGTGAATTGAGTCCCGGCTGGTATCAGACAGGAAGTTACCACCACGCTTCAGAGAAACTGTCATACAACCGCCACGCTTCAGAGAAACTGTCATATAACCACCACGCTTCAGAGAAACCAAAAGAAGTAGACTCTATACAGCTTTTAATTTGAAACTGCTAGTGGAAGTGTTGAATTCAAAAAATATTTGACATATTTACAGATATAGACATTGAAACTAGTGTATGTTGCTGGTAGGATGTCAATATGACTACCAACAGATCATTTTCACATACGCGTCACACAGAAAAAATAGGCGAGACTCAGACTCAGGCAAGACAGGCTATATGGCTGCTCTAACCTGTTAACATGGGCTGTATGGCTGCTCTAACCTGTTAACATGGGCTGTGTGGCTGCTCTAACCTGTTAACATGGGCTGTATGGCTGCTCTAACCTGTTAACATGGGCTGTATGGCTGCTCTAACCTGTTAACATGGGCTGTGTGGCTGCTCTAACCTGTTAACATGGGCTGTATGGCTGCTCTAACCTGTTAACATGGGCTGTATGGCTGCTCTAACCTGTTAACATGGGCTGTATGGCTGCTCTAACCTGTTAACATGGGCTGTATGGCTGCTCTAACCTGTTAACATGGGCTGTGTGGCTGCTCTAACCTGTTAACATGGGCTGTGTGGCTGCTCTAACCTGTTAACATGGGCTGTATGGCTGCTCTAACCTGTTAACATGGGCTGTATGGCTGTTCTAACCTGTTAACATGGCTGTATGGCTGCTCTAACCTGTTAACATGGATGCCGAGATGAAAAGCGAAGAGGGTCATCGACGCACACCCGATGCTCACACAGGATGTGTGTCCCGGACTCCAATGCTTCATAGCAGCAATGTGACTTTGTCTGTTCTTCAATGTTCTTCTACGCATCTGCACACGTCAGACAATTTACATTTACATTTAAATTTTTGGCATTTAGCAGACGCATTTGACTAAGCAAGTGAATCATCAATCCACCAGTCGTAGCAGGAAGAATAATCTAGCTCAGGCCCGGGGCCATTGGCAGTCTCAGTGATAGAAGGAAAACTTTTATTTTTATTTTTATATATATATATAGACACTGGAGAACAGAGAAACAGTACAAGGGGGGCAATAGAAGAAATGTGGGTGTCTCAGGAGACGCAGTGCTGGGGGGTAGTAGATGTATCAGGAGGAGCAGTTAAGGTGTGACCTGAAGAGATGGGTCAATTTCATGGTGTCGCACCATCCAGTCTTACTGTGTCCATCCTTCCAGTCAGGAACGCTTGCGTGCGTGTGTGTGTCTGCGTGTGTGTCTGTGTGTGTGTGTGTGTGTCTGTGTGTCAGTGAAACAGCAGCAGGTTGCGGTCGCTGCGCGGCCAGGAAGGGAAGGCCTGCGAGCGCAGCTGCAGCCAAGCCTGCTGGTACGACTGAGCCGCCTGCTTGTAGTCCAGGTAGGTCTGCAGCTCCTTCCCCCTGCAAAATGGTAAATGGTAAATGGACTGCACTTATACAGCGCCTTTTTTGCTGCTCCAAAGTGCTTTACAACGGCCTCTCATTCACCCATTCACACACACATTCACACACCAATGGCGGCAAACTGCCATGCAAGGCGCTGGCCCGCTCACTGGGAGCAATTTTGGGGTTCAGTGTCTTGCCCAAGGACACCTCGAACATGTGGCCAGCCGGGGCTCGAACCGCCGATCTGCCGACCTTGTGATCATTAGACGGCGGCTCTACCTCCTGAGACACAGCCGTCCCTGTGGTGGACACACACACACACACACACACACACACACACGGCCATCCATTGTCTTACGACAGGTTGTATCAGTCCTATGTGACACTCCAATCATCATCACAGTCGTGCTTTTTTCAATGTGAGACAATGGGTGTCAACCGTAAATAATTCACTTGTCATTGTTAATACAGGACAGGTGGTGTGGTCAGGTGTGGTAAGGACAGGTGGTGTGGTGTGGTCAGGACAGGTGAAGTGAGGTGAAGTGACTGAAGAGAAGTAAAGTAAAGTGAGGGTAAGAGCAGCAAGCAACTGATCCTCGGCTAAGACCGATGAATGTGAAATGTAAAAAGGCCCAAAGTTACAACTGTCCAGAGCCGGTGGTTCTGTGGTCTGTTCCTGGAGGAAATGAGGAAATGAGGGATTCCTGGGCGATGACACGGCCCTGCGGTCCCTCCGCCTGCCTCTGATTTCACACACCCATCTGAATTCTCAATCACCATATTGCTGAGATATCTGGTTTGGAATCCAGTCCTCCCCCCCCCCCACACCCCCACCGACATTACCATTTGCTTTTGCTCTCTCTCTCTCTCTCTCTCTCTCTCTCTCTCTCTCTCTCTCTCTCTCTCTCTCTCTCTCTCTCTCTCTCTCTCTCTCTCTCTCTCTCTCTCTCTCTCTCTCTCTCTCTCTCTCTCTCTCTCTCTCTCTCTCTCTCTCTCTCTCTCTCTCTCTCTCTCTCTCTCTCTCTCTCTCTCTCTCTCTCTCTCTCTCTCTCTCTCTCTCTCTCTCTCTCTCTCTCTCTCTCTCTCTCTCTCTCTCTCTCATATACACACACACACACACACACACACACGTATTCGGTGTGTGATTCTAATTATCAGGCAACTTGACTCCCTCAGACACGAGAAAGCTCTTACGAGGCAGAGTTATACCCCCAGGCAAAGAAACTCCCAATTGTTTTCGGAATTTCACCAAAACAGGAGAGTTGTCTGGTCCTGTATTACCTAAAGAGATACGTGCAGCACATAATAGTCTCCTCGTCATCTTTACTATGCTAGTTGAATAATAACCCGGCTATTATACGAGACGACACACAGCCTGAGAGGCATATTAAAGGATCTCAGGGGGGGAGGGGAGAGGCAGGGGGGAGAGGCAGGATCAGGTTAACTGAGGAACAGAGGGAGTCTGTTGTTCCTCTGGGAGTGGATTCATACACTCACACACTCCCTCACTCACACTCTCTGGCCCAATACCATTTCCCTGTTTTACCCCTACCCCCCCGTTTCGTGGTTTCGGCCGCTTGCCCCTCGGAAGGGAGTTACAAGGGGTAGTGGAGTTACAAGGGGTAGTGGTTGAAAATCTTCCCTTATGAAATGGGACAATCCTTCAAGACCCTGATACGTCATCAGTACCTTTGGGGACAGAGCCTTCAGCGTGGCTGCACCTACCCTCTGGAACTCTCTCCCCATAGTGATCCGCAACGCCCCCCACCCTGGACTCCTTCAAATCAGCCCTCAAAACCCACCTGTTCTCCAAAGCCTTTGGCCCCTAGTCACTGTTTCTGTTTTGTTTTGTTTGTTTTCTGTTTTGTCTGTCTGACCATATCCCCATGAATTGTAAAGCGTCCTTGGGTTTTATGAAAGGCGCTATATAAAGTTATTATTATTAGTAGTAGTAGTATCATAGAAAAGCATCGACGCTCGCGATTCGTTCACAACTTAAGTTTCACGCTATCAATCGATCAAACAAGTGGTCAAATAAAAAAGAACAATGCTTCATTATCAGACCATGACAGAATAGCAGTGTTCTGTAGGCTAGCAGCCCTGCTCCTACCATGCCAGTCTGCACTGATATAGGACAGTACAACAACACTGATGTAGGACAACAGTGCAACAACTTGGCAGCTGAACTTTAGATACATTTCGGGCCTCAAATGCTTGACATGGAAATATGTCAGAATGCGAGACTGTCATGCACAAATCAGCCTTGAAAGATGTAACGTTAGATAGATAACATTAGACACACAGCCACTAGCTGCTAGACAAAGGCATAATAGTGTTTTTTTTCGTTATGCTTGCTATAAAGAAAAGGTTTATAATACTTTGAAATGACATTAAACTAAGATAACACGATGGTCACCATAATCTTTTTAATCTTCATTAATGCAGAGATCTCTTCTTGGTTATTCCTCTTTTCACTATCGTGGCGATGATTAGCAATGCATTCTGGGATGATTAGCAATGCATTCTGGGATTTCATAAGACGTGTGATAAGAGTGCTGTGGCTCTCTTCTGAGTCTTGTCCTTAACACTAGAACACTAGAACAGCCGTGCCTTTTTACCTACTAAAAGAGCCGCCTCGTTACAATGCTCAAGCTGCTATTTACACACAACGACCACTAGTTGGCCGCTTGTAAATTAGCCTGCTTCCTACACAGAAAAACAAAGCAAAGTAGCTTCATACTAGCTTATCCTGATGTGATTTAGAACATGTAAGGATACTGGGTGGTAGAACGCACATATCTAGGACAAGTCATGAAAGGAGGGTCCTGAAATTTGATTGAGTGCAAAGATATAACATGTTGTTTTACTCACAGGGGTCCCCTCATGGCTGATTAAGTGTTAAAAATCTCCACTTGGACTAAAATCGAGGGCCAAGGGGTGAAATGGGATCTCTCTCTCTCTCTCTCTCTCTCTCTCTCTCACTCATACATACACACACACACACACACACACACACACACACACACACACACACACACACACACACACAC
The DNA here is from genome assembly GCF_963989245.1 of Nansenia antarctica. Classification (NCBI taxonomy): domain Eukaryota; kingdom Metazoa; phylum Chordata; class Actinopteri; order Argentiniformes; family Microstomatidae; genus Nansenia; species Nansenia antarctica. Next base: position 30,929,351 of record NC_137684.1, on the reverse strand, counting down.
ACACACACACACACTCTCTATGTGATCGTTTACATGCTATGGGCCATCGTCAATCTATGAAAAGCATCAATCTATGGGAGGCAATGTTGTACAAGCCAATAATACAATATTGTATTGTTGGTAATGTTCTTCAGCTCTCCCTTCTCTAACGGACACCACAGCTATAACACAGAGTTAATTATAGGGCAAACTACCCTTTATGTATTTGGCACCCAAAGTTCTAATTGTCACTCAGTGGAATTTCATTGTTGGTTCAAGTTGTTGGTTCTACATATTCAGTGACTGTTGGAAGCATAAATGAAGAGTTTGCCAAACCTGAACACAAACATGTAGTCTAATTAACGGTCATTTAGTAGAACACCTGTGCGGCGGAGTGATGCATATAGTTAAAAGTCCCAGTGCTGTTATACTGTACTATATCAGCACTCATGGAATGCCTCTTGTCCAATCAAATTACTTAATCGGGAACTAACTGTTGTATAACAGACTATCCTGTTACCTGAGTGATTCCGGGAGCTGTGATTGGTCGGTGGCAGCCAGCAGAGACAGGAAGGAATGGAAGAGTTCTACTTTACAGATCAGAGACCTGGAGAGAGAGGGAGGCAGACAGCTGTCAATCACAAGCTCTGACAAACAACATACAGAGGGGAGGTGATGGTAGTAACGCAAGGTGAATACAGGGGGAGGTAATGGTAGTAATGAAAGGTGATTTACTACAGTACTGTGGTCGTCTTTTTCTTATGTGTACATGGCTGTGAGAGGTTGAGTGAATGGATTCTGAATGTGAACAGTAGTGGACATTTACTGCGTTTACATTTACATTAGCAGACGTCTCAGGAGGGACAGTTTGGGGCGGCTGTGTCTCAGGAGGTAGAGCCGCCGTCTAATGATCGCAAGGTTGGCAGATCAGCGGTTCGAGCCCCGGCTGGCCACATGTCGAAGTGTCCTTGGGCAAGACACTGAACTCCTAATTGCTCCCAGTGAGCGGGCCGGCGCCTTGCATGGCAGCTTGCCGCCATTGGTGTGTGAATGTGTGTGTGAATGGGTGAATGAGAGGCCGTTGTAAAGCGCTTTGGATAAAGGCGCTATATAAGTGCAGTCCATTTACCATTTATTCCATTAATTATTGATATTGATAACAAAGATGATGGTGACAGACAGGGTGAATATGAATATGTATGAATGTATCGGGACTAGAGCTGAATTATTCATGAATGGATTAGATATGATAATAAATGGGTCTGATGTTACCTGGCCTTGGCTGTGCCCAGACACTTCTTGGTCACCCCGTGTTTGTAGCCGTTCACAGTGACATCTAGTGGCTGGTCAGACACAGCGCACCAGCTGATAGCTACAACAGAGACAGATGACATTTACTTTGTCTGGATCAAGGGTTCAAGGGGTCAAGGGTGCTTTATTTGTCACATGCACAGAAATACAAAGTAAAACATGCAGTGAAATGAAATGGGACTAGACACTCAACACTGTGCCAGAAAAGAAAGAGACAATAGTAACAATAAAAGACACAGGACATGAGAGACATAAAGTGCTGTGCAGTAGCAGCAGTGTCCTGCACTAAATAAATAGACTGATTTTAAAAAGGCAGTAGCCTAGCGCAGTACAAAGGGAACCAATTAAAAACCAGTTTGTGGGGTGGTAACCTAACCCTAACCCTTCTTCTATCACCTTCTTCTAAACCTACGGTAACCTTTTTTTTTCTTTTCTATTTTTTATATAGACACTAGAGAAACAGAGAAACAGTACAAGGGGGGCCATAGAAGTTTTTAGGGGACACAGTAGAGGGGAAAAGCGGGTGTCTCAGGAGACGCAGTGCTGCAGTACCTACCTGCCCCACAGGGGGAGACCCGGCCCTGGCCAGGCTGGTGTTGGGCCTCGGTCTGGGCCTGGCTGCGGGGGAACTCCAGGCTGGACTGGAGGAGGTCTGGAGGGTGGACGGTGAAGCCTGCAGGCAGATCTGACACATGGGAACACCTGGAGGACAGAGGCAGATGTCAACGTCAACACTCACATCAACTAACCCTAACCCAACTTGTTCAGAGAAGGAGACTATAACATCTCTCAACAGAAGGCTACTATAACACCTCATACTGACACTCACAGTGTCTCTCTCTCTCTCTCTCTCTTACTTAATAATAAAAAAAAGATTATCTTTCTCTACTTTTCTCTCTTTCTGTCTGTCTTTCTGTCTCCCTCTCTCTCTCTCTGTGTGTCTCTCTCTCTCTCTCTCTCTCTCTGTCTGTGTGTGTGTGTGTGTGTGTGTGTGTGTGTGTGTGTGTGTGTCTCTCTCTCTGTCTGTATGTATGTGTGTGTCAGGGTTTCCGTTAACCGGTAATTCCCGGACTTTGTCCGTATTTTTTTTTTGAAGTCCGACAAATTGAAAACTCGTCGGACATAAATGTCCGGTGAAAATAATTCCCTCTAAGCACAATTTGAATACAATTCGCTAAAGTTCACATTCTGATTCCTTCTATTTTAAAAAAGACGAATATATAGGCTATGTATTTATTTTATTATGATATGATTTGACACCGGCATGATGATGACTCCTAATGTGTAGGCTGCCTATGCGAAACAGCGGTTGTTTCCGGTGTGCGCTATAACTCGTGCACAATCGAGTCGAGGCAGAGAGGAGGATAGCGATGTTTCTCTCTGTGATAGTGTGATTATGCAAGCCTTTTCTGAAAGGGATGAGAACCCGATTGTTTCAGCTTCTCCCAGGGAGAAAGTGGTAGAGTTACCATCCTCCCCGAGTCCTACCATACCATCCGCTGACAGCCTATCTCTGCCTGTAACCGGCGAGCGATTGCGTGTCGCTCAAGTAGCTGATCAGTCATTAAACAAATGTTTTTTACATGCAGCTAGTGAGGAATCTGAAATAGGGGGCAACGTAGTTTATTTCCTTAACGATGGGATATTAATGCGTAAATGGTCTCCTCCTAATGCAAATGGTTGTGAGTGGAATACTGTAAAACAAGTGGTTGTGCCTGTGGGTTATAGACAACAGGTGTTATCTGTAGCACATGAGAGCCAGTGGTCAGGACATTTAGGTATAACTAAAACTTATCAGCTGATATTGAAACATTTCTTTTGGCCCGGACTGAAGGCGGATGTTGCCAAGCACTGCCGTCTGCCGCTGTTGCCATACTTGTCAGA
>NC_137684.1:30916177-30921177 GCF_963989245.1 Nansenia antarctica | reverse complement strand
ACAGAACACCGCGCTGTCCTCCCCACACACCGCCCTCTGCAGCTGCTCCGTCAGGTACCTGCATAGAGAAGAGGTATCACACCATTATATGTTTGTTTGAGTGACTCCCTTCTGGACAGCGGTACAGGGCCACCAGGTCAAAAACATCACAACACTTGAACAGTTTCTCCCCCAAAGCTACAGCCCTCCTCAATAACTCTGATCATTGCACCTTGCACTTGACATGTTCTTGCACTAATATACTTGTTGTACAGTATATTTATTCAGTCATATTGGTACTGTATATTTTGGCTCGAGTATTGTTGTGTTGTTGTCTTGTTGTTGTATGTACTGTAGTTTGTTCAGCATGGTAGAATACCAAGTCATGTTCCAAGTGCACTGCACATGGCCAATAAAGTTGAATTGAATTGAATTGAATAGGGAATATCTGCAGGCACTGAGCTGAACAGGGTTAGGGTTAGGGTTAGGGTTAGGGTTACACACACACACACACACACACACACACACACACACACACACACACACACAAGCTCTCACCTAATACAGCCCCTCCTGGCAATGACCTCTGCATGGCTGTCGTTAAGCACATCCCCTAAAGGAGAGGCACAGAGAGAGAACATTCTAGATGTATACAATATTACATTCATGTCATTCTAGTGACGCCTTGTAATCTTATGCTATTGTCTGTCTGTCTGTGTGTGTGTGTGTGTGTGTGTCTGTCTCTCTATATGTGTGTGTGTGTGTGTGTGTGTGTGTGTGTGTCTGTCTCTCTATATATGTGTGTGTGTGTGTGTGTGTGTGTGTGTGTGTGTGTGTGTGTCTGTCTCTCTATATGTGTGTGTGTGTGTGTGTGTGTGTGTGTGTGTGTGTGTCTGTCTCTCTATATGTGTGTGTGCGTGCGTGCGTGCTACACACCCTTCGTGCTCATGGCTGAGCGTCCAATACATTTGGTGCCGGTCCCCAAAGACACCACCAGCTTCTCAGCTAGGGAGGAGAGTTCAAGTCAAACTTTAGGTGTCGGACATTCATTGATTCTGAAGAGCAATTCATTGCATGGAACATACGCTATTATTTCATCATTTAAGGAACATTCAGACACCTGTGTCTCTGTTAGGGGACAGGGACACCTGGACCACCGCGGCCAGCAGGGTCCACTCCCTCCCCGGCTCAGGCTTGCCTCTCCTGGGCAGCTGGATGAAGCGCTGGAGGACCAGCCGGGAGATCTCATCAGCGGTCCACATGATCTATAAGTAAGTAAGTAAGTAAGTAAGTAAAGCTTTATGTATACAGCACCTTTCATACAAGAAATGCAGCTCAAAGTGCTTTACAACAGGAACAAGAACATAAAGTGAATATAAAAACATATACATGCATAGAATGAATATAAAAGCAGGGGAAAACAGTAGAAAGAAAAGGTAAAGATCTAACTTTCCATATCCCTTTCATCTCCCTACCTTACACAGTCTTTCTGTACTTCCCACTGGCTTTCCACAGTCTCAGTCTCTGTGATATGTATTCTATATCTGTATCTAGCAAGTATAATAATAATAATAATAATGATTCATTATATTTACATGGCGCTTTTCCGAGGCTCAAAGACGCTGGTAGCAGAGGAGAGTGTTAAACTACACAAGAAGCCTGTGGGCTGAAGTACAGAGAATGGATGTAAACAGTTTGTATTGTAACTCCAACTCACTTCTTCTTCTTCTTCTCTTCAGTTTGAATGGCGGTTTGCGATCAACTTGAGGCGCGTTACCGCCACCTACCGGACTGTGGTTGGACGGTATATTACAACTTAAATATTAAAGAAATAAACACAATTGGGGGGGGGGGGGTGGTTAAATCTTGTCTATCAACCCAGTATCTTTTAAATACTGAATTACCTGTTTGTCCATTTTAATCAAACGGTAAATGTTCAAGCTGCCACGAAAAATAACTTCCGGTTCAACATGTCCTTTCACCGTCACAGTGAGAGTGTTGTAGGTGATTTAAGTCTGTTTATGTTTTATTGATAAATAAAAAAGGCATCAAAGATTGCAGAGAGAATTTGGGACCATTGAGAAAACTTTTGTCACAGAAATATAAAAAATGTTGGTCATTTACGGGCATGGGCTACTGCAAAGGCGTCAGCCCAAAAGGGCACAAGGGCACATGCCCCCTCCGGTTTTTCAGAATTTAATTTTATTTATTTTTTTAAACTTTTTTTCTGATGTTAAATTAATTACTGAACTTAATTTTTTAGGTATGAACTCTGTCCGACTTGCTAAAACATAAAAGGAGCATAAAGCAGCGAGTGTCTCATTGTGGGAGGCACATTGTGACCAGCCATGAATGTTTTCATGATGTGTACCTGAATCAGGAAAAGCCCCATGTGCTGCATCGTGTAGACTGGTAGAATAGAGATCATTATGGTGTTTGAGAGATCTATTTATTTATTATTTATTGCATAATGTTCAGTTGATGTGTTGTGGTTATGTGGTGATTACCTCTAGTCTAGATGAAATACAATGTTTTATTGAAGATTTCAATAGCCGTCATGTTGTCACTGGACCTGTTTTCAAGCCTTGGAGTCAGAACTGCACTTCCCCAACAGAGGCTGCACAGATAAAGATACACCTTAACTGCTCCTCCTAATACTTCTACTGCCCCCCAGCACTGCGTCTCCTGAGACACCCGCTTTCCTCCTCTACTGTGTCCCTAAAACTTCTATTGTCCCCCTTGTACTGTTTCTCTGTTTCTCCAGTGTCTATATAATAATACAAAATAAAATAAAATAAAGTCTAGGTTTAGAAGAAGGTGATAGAAGAAGGTTTTTCCTTCTATCAGTGGCTCCGGGCCTGAGCTGGATTACTCTTCCTGCTACGACTGGTGGATTGATGATTCACTTGTTTAGTCAAATGTATTGATTGTAAGTCGCTTTTGTTTTTTGTTTTGCTTTTTTTGGGGGGGGGGAATAAGGCGTCTGCTAAATGCCAAACATGTAAATGTAAATGTAGATATAGCTGCCCCTTCCTTCATTCTAGAAATCAAACAAGATCATTCTCTCTATTTAAATAGAGAGTCTGATGGCGCACCCATCAAGCACTTTCTACCTTCTGTGCCCCTTCGCCTGAATTCTAGTCAGGTGACATGTTTAACTCAAGCAGCCCACAGACCTCTATCACAGTGCTTCATAACCAACAGAACAAAGCACATGTCATTGTACTGTACTGTGACATGGAAATAAATTAAGAAATAATTAAATGCGTACGGAGTAGTAGACAAACATTTCCACACATTTATTTATGTGTACAATTATTTATTTATTCACTTATTTATCAATATGTCAGGTTATTTTCACGAGCACAATGGTATGTTTGTCACAAATGTGGAACGCCCTTCCTATAATCTTAAAGGAGTGCAAAACACTGCCCACCTTCAAAACCACTCTCAAAAAACATTTACAGGAGGCTGCAATCCGTAACTGGACCCTCTAAAACAAAAATCAGATTAAAAGACCCGAACTACCCACTGTACATACTTTGTGTTTTGTCCCCCGCCCCCACCTGTGGTGTATGTCCCCACCTGTCCTACCCGCTGTACATACCTGATGTTTTGTTGTATTGTTCTTCCCATGATGGATGTATGTTTATCTTGTAGATAGTAATAGTTATTTGTCTGTATTATCTTGTAGATAGTACTAGTTTTTTTGTCTGTCTTACATGTAACGGTAACGATAAATTGAGAATCAAGGACCCCAATTGAAATAAGCCAGTGGCTTTCTTGGGTTTTTATCCTGTTAGTTGACCTTGTATGTAATATGTACTTTCATGTACCTACTTCTGCAAATCTTCTAATAAAGTTTTCAATCAATCAAAACAGGTGTGGTTGTCGACTCTCAACTCCACCACCAGCCGCGTGTGAACTGTTGTCTACACATGGACAGACATCTTCTCCTAGCTGTGTGTCCTCCACCCCTATGGAGGCTCCGGGCTCTCACCTCACCTGAGTTCACTGTAAGTGAAGCAGCTTCAGGAGGACTGAGGAGTCTTTCAGGATCTTCCAGGGAGACTGAGGCCGCTCTCAGAACAGGTCAGAACGGTGTCCGTTGACAACGGCAGCTGGATGCAGCAGAGTGCAAGGTCAGGCTTGGTAAGGCTGCAGTTGCGGTTCAGATTAAGGGATTTTACTCCGTTCACTTAAGTGTTATCCTTTATTTGGACAGTTTTTTTATGAAGACATTCATTGTGTGAATAGGTGTTGTGATGTCACAGCCCTTTTTAGTGTTAAAACATACGTTGAGATGTATCTACTGTACGTCAGTGTCAATGGCTGGACTGAATGGCAACTTCCTGAAATACTTGTTGATGAAATGAAATGTTTATAATTCTCATTCTATATTGTATATTATACAACAGTTAGTTCCGACCAAGTAATTTGATTGGACAAGAGGCATTCCATGAGTGCCGATATACGGCGGAGTGATACATAGTTAAAAGTCCCAGTGCTGTAACAGCACTGGGACTTTTAACTATATGTATCACTCCGCCGCACAGATGTTCTACTAAATGACCGATTGCAAAAACATTGTCTGTCTGGCTGTCTTGGCACCAGTAGTAGTCTGTGCCAGCAGTTTAAAAGGGTCAGCGTTTCTCTCAGAGACGAACATAGCAAGGTACCAAATGGATGCATTTTCTTTTACTAAAACCATATTTATGGGGATTTTTATTATCCAAATTCAACAATGCTCTCTAATATAATCACAATGAATGCACACAGTCTTTCATCAAGATTTGAGTCTCATTTATTTTCGCTATGTACAGAAAAAAACACAGAATTTCACAATGAACAGAAAATAAATCAAATCACATCTCCTCATCCTATCCTCCGTTAACAGAGGCGGCTACTTCTATGACTTCTCTTGCTCTCTCTCTCTCACACACACACAAGCACTCACACACACACTCACGCAAGCACATACACACACTCACGCAAACACAAGCACGCACTCACTCACTCAC
>NC_137684.1:30906177-30911177 GCF_963989245.1 Nansenia antarctica | reverse complement strand
TCGGATTGATATCGGTATCGCAGATACCTGAAGCCCAGGTATCGGTATCGGTAGTGAAAAAATGGGATCGGGACATCCCTAGTAATAATAGAGCTAATACTAATACTAGCGCTTTGAGTTGCATTTCATGTACGAAAGGCGCTATATAAATAAACCTTGGGGCTGTACAGAGAAGGGGGCGGGGCTGTACAGAGAAGGGGGCGGGGGCTGTACTTACTTAACCCACATGATGGAGTTGTAGAACTCCGGGTCGATGGACTCCAGGTCCTTCAGCGTGGGCTTCTTGTTCAGCATGCGCTTGTAGAAGGGCAGAGTGAAGCCCGTGTCGATGAACTTCCCGTGGTACAGCGCCTGGAGGAGAGAGAGGGGGCGGAGGGTCAGTACAGGGTTCCTACACGTTTGAACAAGTCACATTTAAGACCTTTTTAGACCCTTTTTTAGACCTCTTTGAGTGTAATTTTAGACCTATCGCGACACCGTATGATAGCTTTTTGTCATCCTCGAGGTGATGAAATTAGGGATTTCACTGCCATACAGACAAAAAAGGAAGAGAATTGGCATTTTTTGGGTTCCAGCTTGATTCATTTCCGGGTAAATAGATGTGGTCGGACTGATTTCCTTGCAGGATCTAATTTTTTACACCTACCACCTAATTTTTAGACCGAATAACTGATTTTTGGGACCTTTTTAGGCCTTGTGGGTTGGCTTGCTGGATTTTAGCCTCTACGAATTTTTAAGACCAGCGCGGGAACCCTGTAAGTACCGAATATATAAAACTAAAACACAACACACACACACACACACACACACACACACGCACACGCACAGACGCACAACGGCAGATTTATTCAGTCCGTCTGCTACCTCAGCAGCAGCGGTGGAGGATAAGGAGACGCAGACTGACTGTTTCAATGTGAATACCCAGAGGGCCGTGCGTGTGAGGCCGTCCAACAACAACACAGACAGAGACTGAGACACCCTCCTCTGAGTGACTCACTGTCTGCTCACTCCTGCCCGTCTGCTGCAGGACAGACCTCACTACTGACAGACCCCGGACATGACGCACACACAGGAGGGGAGGGAGGAGGGAGATGGAGGAGGGAGGGCAGGGAAGTGGAGAGAGAGAGGGAGAGGAGGGAGAGGAGGGAGAGGGGAGGGGGGGGAGAGGAGGGAGAGAGGGAGGGGGAGAAAGGAAGAGGAGGGAGATGAAGGAGGGAGATGAAGGAGGGAGAGAGGGAGAGGAGGGGAGCAAGGGGGAGAAAGGAAGAGGAGGGAGGAGGGAGATGAAGGAGGGAGAGAAAGGAAGAGGAGGGAGGAGGGAGAGAGGGAGAGGAGGGAAGGGAGGGGGAGAAAGGAAGAGGAGGGAGGAGGGAGATGAAGGAGGGAGAGAGGGAGAGGAGGGAAGGGAGGGGGAGAAAGGAAGAGGAGGGAAGGGAGGGAGAAGAGGAGAGGGGAGGGGAGGGAGAGGAGGGAGAGAGGGAGGGGGAGAAAGGAAGAGGAGGGAGGAGGGAGATGAAGGAGGGAGAGAGGGAGAGGAGGGAAGGGAGGGGGAGAAAGGAAGTGGAGAGAGGAGAGGGAGGAGATGGAGGTTAATGAAAGAGAAGGAAAAGCACAGAACCCGGATAGAAAAGAGAGAGAGAGAGAGAGAGAGAGAGAGAGAGAGAGAGAGAGAGAGAGAGAGAGCAAAGACATGGTGGAGAGACCAGCATCTTTATAAGGGGTGTTTGTGAGAAGTGTGTTTTCAGACTAAATATAGGCCCATGTTGGCGGTGTGGGCAGGGTGCGGCAGTGAGGTCATGTTCTGAGGGAGGGGGGGAGGAGGGGAGAGGAGGTGGAGGGGAGGAGGAGGGGGTGGGGGGTGTTGGTTTAGGGGCCTGTGGCTTCTGGATAAGGTCCCAGAGAGAGTTGGGCTTGGCGAGGAGGGAGGTGGGGGAGGGGAGGGGGCTGTTAATACAGTATAAAGACATGTATTCATGTATTCACTGGGTAGATGCATGCACGCACACACACACACTGCAGTCATCTCTCTTATTCCTAAAACAGATTATGTATGCGCTACACATCGGGGGTGGAGAAACCAGTTTCCCAATGAACACAAGTTTACAACACAGATTAAATAACCGGCACCTAGTGGGATAATCAATCCCATAAATTAATTAGACCCCTATACTAGTAGTCAGTCGAGTAGTCGGTCGAGAGAGGAGGCTGGCGTTGCTTGTGCGCCGCTTCTCCGCCCGAAATCTAGATATACTTGCAGTATACAGAGTAGATTGTCCTACAAAGACACTCAGATTTAGATTTAGTAATCAAAACATTTATTAGACCCCTATACTTTCTTTATTTTTATTTTACTACTCGATCTTTTCAGTTTGTAAAGCGTCTTTGAGTGTCTAGAAAAGTGCTATATAAGTCGAATGTATTATTATTATTATTATTATTATTATTATTATTATAAAGTGACAAAAGACAACCGATGCCTACAGTTCATTTGTGGTTGGTTGTGTGTGTGTGTCTGTGTCTGTGTGTGTCTGTGTGTGTGTGTGTGTGTGTGTGTGTGTCTGTGTGTGTCTGTGTGTGTGTGTGTGTGTGTGTGTGTGTGTGTGTGTGTGTGTGTGTGTGTGTGTGCGTGTGTGTGTGTATGTGTGTGTGTCTGTGTATGTGTGCGCGTGCGTTCAGTGACTTATCAGACTCGAGACCCTTGAGGTTGTGGAGTCTCAGGTGTCTCTCCTCACCATGGCGATGAAGCGTCCAATGAAGCGGAAGTACGTGAGGTGGTCTGGGTTGATGGAGGAGGCGGGGTTGATCTGCAGGCAGTAGTTGTTCTTGCCGGCGTACTCAAACAGGCAGTACATGGGGTTCAGCACCTCATGGGATAGCAGGAAGAACCACTCCCTGGACAGGAGGGGACAGCAGACATTACTAATCTATCACAGAGTTATCAGACATCACTAATCTATCACAGAGTTATCAGACATCATCTAATCTATGACAGAGTTATCCAGGGTTCCCACACCTTCTGAAACATAAGGTCTTGATTTTCTTTTCTCAAATTCACAAACTTAGGGATTTCACTGCCATACAGACAAAAAAGGAAGCGAATCGGCATTTTCTTGGTTCCAGCTTGATTCATTTCCGCGTAAATGGATGTGGTCGGACTGATTTCCTTGCAGGATCTCGTTTTTAAGACCTAGCGCCTCATTTTTAGACCGAATAACTGAAATGTAAAGCCTTTTTAGGCCTTATAGCTTCGACTGGTGGATTTTAGCCTTTAAGGCTTTTTAAGACCAGCGCGGGAACCCTGGGGTGAGTATAGAAGGCTTTTCTCTTCTCTCCTTCGTTGGTTTGAGAACAGAGTCAAAGGTTATCATCGGGGGGGGGGCTACAGGCTATCATCACGACATCAACCAGAAAGACAAGTCACATGATCACGGTTAGGGAAGCAACACAGGAATCATGAGGACCGTATGACAATTAAACACCGGACATAAACAACCCATCACACACACTAGAACATTCTACTGCACAACATAGGATGACAAGAGCAAACATTCAGTGGCGTTTTAACAGCACAAACAAGCGATAGTACACAGTATCGCCAAACAGACGATGTCATTTTGAACACACTGCTTTCATACACTGTCAGAATGGGACCAAGAATCTGCACACCAACCGCACACACAAATGACACAAAAGCAAAACAACACAATTCTGCTAATCTAATAACCTGACAGTCATTTGTGATGAATGATGAATGACAATGACCACTATATGGAGGTTCATGGCATGGCTGTTGGCACCACAGGTTAGATGATGTGTATGGTTCAGGGTTCGACAGTAACGGTTGCCCATTTGCCCGGAGCAAGTAAAACATTCGCTGGGTTTGTTTGCGCGAGCCCGACGACGCTGCTGGATCCTGGATCCGTTTACCTGTGTTGCAGGAAGAACAACAGACGGCGCAGGCGCCAGACCAGACTAGATGATCGTGGAGTGAAGATATTATTAAAGCGTTTTAGTTGGAGGGAGGCGATGCAACGGGTGATCGACATCTAGTCTGGTCTGGCGCCTGCGCCGTCTGTTGTTCTCCCTGCACACAGGTAAACATATCCAGGATCCAGCAGCGTCGTCGGGCTTGCGCAAACAAACCCGACAAATGTTTTACTTGCTCCGGGCAAGCGGGCAAGCGTCACTGTCGAACCGTGAGGTATTTGTGATACCTGTGGCATTCAGGACACACAAAACACACCACCGCACTACATACAGACAGTACATATTCACACGCACAACACACAACACACACAACAACACACATTACACTGCACTACAGAGACACACAGTACAGAGACACATGTGGAAAATGGAGAATGCATGTAGAGAATGAAGCCCCAGCCACCACCAAGTCTCTGCCCTTCCCGGGGGGGGGTCCGATACGGCGAGGAGGAGGAGGAGGAGCAGACACCCCCAGGCATCACGTCCGTGGTTCTACCCTGTGGTAGAACAGCATGACGTAACCTACCATAGGGTAAAACCACTGATGCGACACCGGAGACAGAGACACACGCAAACACAGAGAGGAGGAGGAGGAGGAGGAGGAGGGGGAGGAGGAGGAGGAGGAGGAGGAGGAGGAGGAGGGGGAGGAGGAGGAGGAGGGGGGGGGGGAGGAACAGAGCCCAGGATCCCACCGCTGACACCACGAGAGCTGGACACACCGTCACCACCACCACCACCAACAGTACCCAAACCAAAAACAACAACACAAACACCCGGACACAAAAACCCCAATACACACACATACATACATACATGGAAACACTACATCCAGAACACCGTGACACACACAGACACAGGTAACAGTGCAGGAGACAGGGGGGGGGCTGTGAGAGACATGAATGATTGGCGATGGACGTACAGGTGAGAGACAGGGTAAAGGAGAGGACGGCTATGGGAAGGGGGACAGAGGAGGTATCAGGAGGTACAGTAGATCAGGTGGGGGGGGCGGCGGT
>NC_137684.1:30896177-30901177 GCF_963989245.1 Nansenia antarctica | reverse complement strand
GGATTTTAGACTTTAAGACTTTTTAAGACCAGCGCGGGAACCCTGGATCAGATACCTGTGTGTGTGTGTGTGTGTGTGTGTGTGTGTGTGTGTGTGTGGTACTTGCACGGCCGCACGTTGACGCGAGTGCGTAGAGGAGCTGAGGGAGACAGGCTTACCCTTGGGTTCGCGGGTCCTCCCATTGGGTGGTCCGTGTGTTGTGGTTGACAAAGTACACCCTGCCGTTGTCCTGGCGTTTCTCTGGAGGAGAGAGGAGGAGGAGAGAGGAGAAGGAGAGAGGAGGAGGAGAGAGGAGAGAGGAGGAGGAGAGAGGAGGAGGAGAGAGGAGGAGGAGAGAGGAGAGAAGAGAGGGGAGGAGGAGAGAGGAGGAGGAGAGAGGAGAGGGGAGGAGGAGAGGGGAGGAGGAGAGAGAAGAGACCGCAGTTAACACCCGTTGATAGATCTGTAGCGTTACTATTACTGGATTACTGACACACACACGCACACGCACGCGCACATACATACAACTGACAATGTAATCTATATTAGTTTCCATACTCTAATTTACAGCCGACATAATTATTGTTCTACTGCCCCTTTCTGTCAGTCTTTTGAAACTACTTCTGCTTACATAGCATATATGTTGTTTATTGCATTGTTGTGGTTTCTTTGACTATATTGTTTGTTTGTATCTTTATGTCTTATGCACCAAACCACACCAAGTCAACTTAAGCAATAAAAAGAGTTGTGATTGTGATGACGATCTGTGTGAATGTACGCAGCTCTGTGAGTCCACCGCAGTAGCAGGACTTGTTGTTGCTTCGCCAGGGAGGAGAAGAGAGGAGAGGAGATAGAGAGAGAGGACGACTGAATCTCACGAAGCTGATAGAAAACTAACGTGTCAGTGTGGCATTTCGCTCCGGCCTGTTCCAAAATACCTTTCTACAATCCCACTTCAGCCTCTCTGAACCAGGGCTGGGGAGAGGGGACAGGGGGAAGGGGGGAGGGGGGGTAGGACACTGTGGTTGAGGTTTAAGAAAGACGGGGGGTGGGTAGGTGAGGTGGAGGAGGGGGGGGGGGGCTCAGAGAGAGAAGGTGACCGAGGTGGAAAGGCCACAAGTGAAACCGTGTGGGAGACGGGCCGAGGGAAGGAGGGGGAACTATTCGCTGACTCAATCTCTATCAGAAGGACAGCGCAAAAATAATTAAAATATAAAGCAGCTACCATGTCAACTCCCCCCATGGTGAATGTGTATGTCTATGTACGTGTGTTGGTATCTAGCGCCCCTCTACTGCCTCCCCCCTCTCTTCCAACCCCCACCCCCCCACCCCCCCCTCTCTCTGACATCTTGTTCTCATTAACGGACGTGTGTGGAGGGAACAGAAACAGTAGCCCTCACATTGCAGTTCTTACTTCTTACCCCGCTCGCTAACCCCCCCCGCCCCCCCCCAAACACCCCTCCTTTATCCCTCTGTTCCCGCGCTTGCTCAAGTCCTTCTACCATTTTCTTCCTCTTGTAAAGACTTTCTTTCTTTCTTCCTTTCTCTCCCCTCTTCTGCTCCCCACAGAGACAGAAAGCAGTAGAAAGTGACCGCAGATAAAAACAGAAATACATGAAGAGAGAGACATTTGAGTTCACTATATAATAAATATAATTGAGGCTTTTCGCTTGGAGATACGGCAACATATTGGAAACACATCACGGATCCAGAACACGAGTGTGCGTTGGTGAGCACATGTATGAGGGATGAGTATGTGGAAACGTGAGGTGGACAGGACATGAGTGGAAGTCTGTGGGAACGCAGCAGCAGTGTGTAATCCTGTGGTCGGGCGTATGTGGAGGTCATGAGCACATCTCAGTTTTACTTCAGTGCCCGACTGTGTGAGTACAACGTACACATTCATAACGTTAGCCGTCATAAAAACTAAAAAGCACTAGCCACGACCAATAACTTGAGCTCCCTCTTGATCCCACAACTAACCAACACCAGGAGAAAGGCTGAGAGAAATATTTGAATCAAATAGAGATTTGGGCAATTTTCTCAAATCTCTCTTTGATGTGGAGCGAGAGATCTGATAGCCTCGCTGTAGAGAGAGAGAGAGAGAGAGAGAGAGAGAGAGAGAGAGAGGGAGAGAGAGAGAGAGAGAGAGAGAGAGAGAGAGAGAGAGAGAGAGAGAGAGAGAGAGAGAGAGAGAGGGGATAGGGGATGTTTCTGGAGAGAGAACTAAGGGGATCTGGAGTATATTGTCTCATCGTAGCCAAGACAACGTGCCAGCAGAGGTGTGTGTGTGTGTGTGTGTGAGGAGATACAAGGCAAATCCCCTTTCTCCAACACACACACACACACACACACACACACACACACATACACACACACACACACACACACCACATATATACACAGATACACACACACACACACACACACACACACATATACACACATACACACATACACACACATACACACACACACACACACACACACACACACACACACACACACACACACACACACACACACACACACACACACACACACGCCGTTGAAAGGCCTGAGTGAGATTCAGAACCAACAGCTAGTGCCAACCTCGGGTGGGTTTTGGACCCAGTAACAGTTCTGGATTCCCAGGAGATCTGCTGGTGGAACACACAGACCACTACCCTGGTCTGAGTGTGTGTGGTAGTACAGAGGGCCTGTGTGGGTGCAGGCTTTTGTTCCAACCAAGCGGTAACACGCCTAACTCAATGAACGATAGTCCTGATTGAAGATTATGAGTGGATGTAGTGAAATCAGATGTGGTGCCCGCTTGCACACACACACACACACACGTACACACACACACACACACACACACACACACACACACACACACACACACACACACCTGCCCTCTGCAGGTAAGACTGGCCACCCAAGGTGTCGGTGTGTGTGGAACAGGTCAAACACTTTATCAGCGCTGGTTTTAGTTTGTTACAACGGGACCAATAGAATAACAGAATAGTCCCAACAGTGCTTCCTCAGAACTCCATGGAGCAGACTTCTAAATTGTCTAATTGTCTAAACTAATTGACCCTGGTGAGGTCCGGTGTGTAGAGGAGAGAGTGTGTGTGTGTGTGTGTGTGTGTGTAGAGGACTCACCCCAGCCTGGTGGTAGCGCTCCCAGCGGGTCATTCTCCACGGGGGCGCCGGAGGACTGAGGGAGAGAGAGAGAAAAAGAGAGGATACGGATCCAGTTAGGACACTTTCTCCTCCTGCCTCCTTCTTCCACCTTTCTTTCTTTCTTTCCTTCCGGCTGGTTCTCCTCGTCTCCCGCTGCCTCACACTCTTCCCTTCGCTAGCGGACAGACGCGGTGTGAAATTCTTCCGTCCGTCCGTCCGCAACGGTTCTCTCCTCACAGCTCGGTGTGAAGCAGAAGAAAAACAAAAAAAAACAACCAGAAAACCAAACTGATAAAAAAAAAGGAGAAGAGAAAAAAATAAAATAAACAAAAATAAACGAAAAACCGAAGCTTCAGAACGCAGAAACGGCGCCTAAACCACACAGACGAACGACCCCAGATGCGGTGACCAGAGTCGGGTGGAGCGAAGCAACGTGTAGCGCGGGGGGTGGTTCTTGCGTTTGCGTGTGGTAAGTCAAGTCAAGTCGAGGAGGAGTATTTCGTTGAGAGGAGCTCCTTTGGATGCTAACTCTGAAGGTACACCCCAGATGTCTGGAGGCTGGAGGGTGATGGAGGAGGGTGGAGGTAGGGGGGGGGGCGGAGGAGGAGAAGGGGGTCCTCTCCGGTGCAGCTGGAAGGGTAGACTGACAGAGCTCTCCGAGACGCAGCCCGTATGACTGCCTTCCAAAAACCACACGCTCAGGAGGAGAGAAAAAAACACACGCTGTTCCAATGAGCTCACTGGCCCCCCAGGCCCCACCCCGTCTCCTGCCCTCCCCCCGCCCCCCCCCCGGCACCCCTCCCTACCCCGCCCATACGCAGGCAGAGAACGCAGGCTGAGAGAGAGAGAGAGAGAGAGAGAGAGAGAAGAGGGTAGAGAGAGCTAGAGGAGAGAGGTGAGAGGAGAGAGGGGAGGAGGAGAGAGAGGGAGAGAGGGAGGTCCTCCTCTTCTAGCTGTGCTGTGAAAGTAAGCAGGGAGGCGCGATGTCTAGGGGAACTGAGGGAACATTCATGGAGCTCCAGACTGCCCACCCCCGCCTGACAAAAGCACCTTTATTCACCCTGCCCTGGAACCACTGTGGTTTACTCAGCCTGTGCATACACAGAGAACGTGTGTGTGTGTGTGTGTGTGTGTGTGTGTGTGTGTGTGTGTGTGTGTGTGTGTTAAGTGTGTGTGTGTGTGTGTGTGTGTGTGTGGTGTGTGTGTGTGTGTGTGTGTGTGTGTGTGTGTGGTGTGTGTGTGACTGTACGGAAATGTTGTATATAGCAAATACTCATTCGGTGTGTGTATGTGCTTATGTTTGAATCTCTTTCTTTGAGAGTGTGGTGTGTGTGTGTGTGTGTATACCCACACATATTAGCATGAGTGGAAAAGTAACTTTAAAGATGTTTGTGAAGTCAGTTAGTACCCACAGTTCTTGGTTTTGAGAGTATGAACGGTGTAGCTTGTGGATGAAATGTGGATTCTTGCCCAACATCCAAACCAACTTGTCACAAGTAGCCTGACCAGCTTCAAGCGTCATCCTAGCCACAAAATGTCTGCCGTTTAAGGCCTAGGAAGAATCACAGCAGGGAAGACCATCCCTTTACTCGGTAACGTTACAACATTTCCTCAGAATAATCACATTGAGCCCCTTTATGTGAGTTCCTCATGGAAACTCTGAGAGGAATAACATGACGACGAGGCCAAGGGAAGAAGGAAGGAAGGGAGAGTGGGCACAAGATGGGGTTAAAGGGGAGTGTGTGTGTGTGTGTGTGTGTGTGTGTGTGTGTGTGTGTGTGTGTGTGTGTCACTCCATCAACAGCAATCTACTGGACAAGAACCACCCTTCTGTGTTTCTGTGACTAAAAAAGGTA
>NC_137684.1:30866477-30895977 GCF_963989245.1 Nansenia antarctica | reverse complement strand
TGCCCGCCCACCGGAAGTCCCGAAAGAGGCTTTTTGACTACTTTCTCATGAGAATTCGGTTGTTAAGTCTGACGTCACGCGTGACGTTTAGCAATTTCCGGGTCCAAATAAAAAAATCCCCGCACCAGAGTACCAGTGTACTAAAGCACCAGAGTACCAGTGTACTAAAGCACCAGAGTACCAGTGTACTAAAGCACCAGAGTACCAGTGTACTAAAGCGATAGAATGACAGTTCAATGTTTTTTAGACTCAGATCTATTAATACAACAAGGGACACTGCACTTTCCCGTTTTCCCATATTGTCAGCGTCTTTGAACCTCGGAAAAGCGCTATACAAATATAATGAATTATTATTATTACTGAGGCATTTCGAAGAGAGCGCCTCAGCCAACGTTGGACCCGGAAACACGTCACGACTTAACAACCCAATAGTTTGACCTTCGTCATGGGTGACCTTACAGGAAGGACTGTGAAGGCGGAGGTGAGAGTACCTGCTTGGCTGTACCGCCCATGTTGACCACATCCTGGATACGGTTGTCAAGGAAGTTCCAGGTGTCCTCGAAATCAGATGAGGAGTCCTGCACCATCACAAGCTCCGTGGTGCTATAGATCCCTGTCAACGTGGCCCGTTTCGTATACCAGTTTAACTGTGATGGAAATGACCGACAGAGAATACAGTCAGTTGGTGATTGGCAGACTACAATAAACTTCCATCAAAAGAGATTATAATTGTTTTGTATGAGGTTGACTGACTGGTGTATGTAACACACTAACACAAGGTATGATTAGTGAAAACAGAGTCCACAAAAACTCCAAAACATTTTAGTCAAGCTTTCGTCGCTGACTACGGCTAGACTAAAATGTTTTGGGGTTTTTGTGGACTGAAACTGCACTGGAATGTTTTCATCAACTGGAACTGGACTGGAACTAAGAACAATTGAGTTGACTTGGTGTGACTAGAACTGGTGTGCATCTTCATCTAAACACCAAAGACTAAGTGACTAAAAAGCCTGCCAAGATTAACACTGGAGTTGAGATAGAAGAGTGAGTGCGGTGCAGGGAAGGAAAGGGGAGCAGTAACCTTGGCCGAGGCGGGGCGGACAGTGTGGAGGTGTTGATGAAAGGGGGTGAGGAAGACATGGGGAGAGGGATACTTAGGCTGCGAGGGCCCACTCACATCTGTGGAGCGGTCTCCGGCGTAGTACCAGATATCGTCCACCAGGGTGGAGAGGTGCTTCAGACTGTCTGGGATGTTGTGTGGCAGGAGCAGGATACTCATAGCCTGGAGAGAGAGAGGGGGGGGGAGAGAGGAGAGAGGCGGGGGAGACAAGACTGTTAAATCAGCAGAAAACCACAGATAACCGTTGTTCAAAAGTCTGAGTGTGATAAGGAGACTGTCTGGAGGCGTGTCTAGAGTCTAGGAGAGACTGGAAATGTGTTCAGTAGAGTTCTTAACACTAGAAGAGCCGTGAGGGGTCCCAGTGAGTAAAATAAAATTCTATCTTTGCACTCAATCAAATTTCAGGACCCTCCTTTCATGACTTCTCCTAGATATGTGCGTTCTACCACCCAGTATCCTTACATTTTCTAAATCACTTCAGGATAAGACAGTATAAAGCTGTTTTGCAGTTTTTCTGTGTAGGTGGCAGGCTAAAAAAAGAAGCGCCCTCTAGTGATCTCTGTGTGTAAATAGCAGATTTACATTCTAAAAAGGGGGTCTATTTGACAGCTCTACTAGTAGGTAAAATAGGCACGGCTGTTGTAGTGTTAATTTGATGTACCGATGCAGAGTTGTAATGAATGGTTGTCTCTACTAGTGTCAAGATACGTTATGATAAGGATATGATTACCTTAATATTACCTTCCCTGCCATTAGGCAGAACCTAAATAAACCAGTTCAAGGTTTAGGGATTAAGTCATAAGGTGACATAAGGTCTGGGTCACAGAGGTGACTAGCGGTACTGTGTCCATGTCAGGTACCTGTGGCCATGTGTCAATGTAGGGGGTCAACATCCTCAACCGGGTCTCTACAGCGTCCTTTAGAAACACGGCTGTTTTCTTTGGCCTATAAGAACGCAGAGATAATGAAGTTTAACACTGAACACCTTGTTCTTTTTTACTGACACAAAGCAACAACAAACTATAACTGTGCAGCTGAAACATGCTCAATGTTAGAATTTACGGTTGTATTACACCTACTAATTGTGTGTGTGTGTGTGTGTGTGTGTGTGTGTGTGTGTGAAGCCTTTTCAACCAAGATCTTGAAATACCAACAGCTGGAGCAGGCCATATCACATTCACAGCTGGGTTACAGATGTAAACTTTTAGTTTTCATATTTGCCAGCCTGGGCCATGTTCATAAGCTTGTTGTCAGAGGCCTTCAGATGGCTGGTCTATCTAAGAGAAGGGCCAAACAGTTAGCAAAGTACTGCTCAGTATCTGCTGTTATTGGTAGCCGCTCAATATGGAGAAGGCGGTGCTTCTTGTACCCATGAGCTGGAGACTGTCTGATTTACAGTATTGATACTGTATCTGTCAATCCACTGTCATCATTTAGTGTGAATAACATCCTGTGTGTAGCATAACTGGTTGTTGGCTCAGCACTACTGTAACTGACTGTTTTCATAATGTCAAAATGCACTGATAGTATTTATGTCCTTTAGATATTGTACATGTATGTGGACATAAATAAAGCATTTAAAATGTGTGTGTGTGTGTGTGTGTGTGTGTGTGTGTGTGTGTGTGTGTGTGTGTACTTACTCAACCTGCCCCAGCTGGACCTGGTTGTGTTGTTCTGCCATCGTCTCTGTCAGCGCTGCGTTACACTGAGCCACGAAGTGCAACACCAGGTCTCCTGCTCCGCCGTTGAACATCCCACTGGAGGCTGTTGAGAGGCCTAGCGTCTGGTGGGTACACAGAACATGGGCAATAATTAACTCATTTACATTTACATGTTTGCCATTTAGCAGACGCCTTATTCCAAAGCGACTTTACAATCGATACATTTGACTAAGCAAGTGAATCATCAATCCACCAGTCGTAGCAGGAAGAGTAATCCAGCTCAGGCCCGGGGCCACTGATAGAAGGAAAAACCTTCTTCCAAACCTAACTTTTTATTTATTTTTATTTTTTAAATTTAGACACTGGAGAAACAGAGAAACAGTACAAGGGGGGCAGAGAGAAGTCTTAGGGGACACAGTAGAGGGGAAAAGCGGGTGTCTTCAGGAGACACAGTGCAGTAGAAGTCTCAGACAGTATATTAAATTCTCCAATATCTCCATCAACATCACTGCAGTGTATCCAGCGTACTCCAAGCCACTCGTTCAGCCTGTCCCTCCCTAACTCTCTCTCTCCCTCACCTCAGCTCCTGCTGCGATCGCCTCAACAGACCAGCCGTGCAGAGGGACGAAGTCCAGCGCAGCGTTGAGGATGCGGACTTGGAGTTGCTCCTCTGTCTCGTACTCCTCTCCTTGTTCTCCACTCTGGTCTGTGTAGCTGCAATCACCACAGAGTGGTGCGTTACAATACAGCTGTTACAGCAACACTGACGCAACACGGTAATCAGGGTTCCCACACCTTCTGAAACATCAAATTCAAGCACCTTTCAAGGACTTTCAAGACTCAATTCCCTCAAATTCAAGGACCCAACACGGCATAGTTTGAGACAGAACTAGATGAGAATTTATATAATTAAAAAGAGAGGCTTGAATGTGTGAACACTAGATGGTCTCTTGCCTTCTCTACCACAGCACAGCAAAACAATATATTGTGAAATATGTGTAAAGTTAAGCAATACAGAGACTTATTTACTAGTTGATGAGCTAAATAAAACATTCTTTTATATTTAAAAAAAAAAAGAGAGAGAGAGAGAGGGGAATTCAGGCACTTTCAATGACCCATGTCTATTTTCAAAAACCTTTAAGACCTTGATTTATTTTTCTCAAATTCACAAACTTTCAAGGATTTCAAGGACCCGTGGGAACCCTGTGTAATGTTACTGTGCATTGAGTAGATGTTGTAGTGTTTTAGTGTCAGGTGGTTTGGACCCTTACCTAGTATTGGGCTGGGGGTGTTCCTCTGCAGTTCCTTCTGAAGCTGCGGCTGTCTCCTGAGGAGCAGAGTGGGCGTGGTAATGCTCGTGGTAGGGTGGAGTCGTGGAGGAGGCAGAGGAGGAGGGTGGGGAGGCCTGGTCGTGTTTGGAGTCGTCTTGTAGCCGTAGAAGAGCAGCACAGTGGAAGCCTCTTCTCAGGCCGTTGCCCTGGAGACTGGATGATGTTGGAGCCACCACTAGAAGGACATAATAGTCAGAGGGGAATGATGCACCATTATAGACATGTCAGACACTTTGGTGCTTGTGCGTGGCGTGGGTGTGTGTGAGTGTGAGTGTGAGTGTGAGTGTGTGTGTGTGTGTGTCGTGTCGTGTGTGTGTGTGTGTGCATGTCGTGTAGTGTAGGGTGTGTGTGTGTGTGTGAGTGTGAGTGTGAGTGTGAGTGTGAGTGTCACTGTAAATAACTTGCAGCAATGACAGTCCTTCCTGTGACAGAAGTAGCTAATGCAAGAGTCCCTTCCTGTACTAACAATGATCTGCAAATCTGAAATCTCATGATTCGACTCACATCATGAATGTACAAATCTCCGAAACAGAAATGGGCGTTTCTGGACCTGGTTGGTGAACAGCACTTGTTACGCAACAACATGTAAACAGACTGGAGAACGCAGACCCAAGTTAAAACACACACCCCTGTTCAGCTGTCAGAAGGTTAACAACCATGTCACGTTTCTTTAACAGAACCAGAACTCATAACCTTGCAGGTATGCAACATGTTTGTCTTAGTTTGGTTCCAACAGAAGCCAACATGATGTAGTGATGTCCTTCATGATCACCTTCTCTGTTTCCCACCAGTGACATTGGTCAGATAAGTTAGCACGCTTGTTATCATCAGAGCAGCATGGCCTGAATAGGTCCACATGTACATTACCAAAACAGTTCCCAGTGCAACTGGATAGTGACAAAGACCCAAAGCCCCCCAGCTCACCTCTGCTGAGCCCCCTAAGGGCCCTTCCAGCCTGTAGTCCTCTGAGCAGCGCCGCCATGTTCAGCTGTTTGTTGTTGTTTTTTGTGTTTTTGACACCTGATGCGTCATTTTTATGCGACTCCTACTCCGCTTATCGCCGTTTTTTCGTGGCTTCAAAATAAAAGCGCTAAAAGTTAAAACATGAATGGAAAGTGATTGTATCACAATATTTTTTTGCTGACAAGAAGTATACTGTTGTTTGTTTGTGTTTTTGACACCTGATGCGTCATTTTTATGCGACTCACACAGAGCGGCAGCTGTTAAAAGACGTCATTGTTTTGCTCCGGTGAAACTTCCGGCTTTCGCTTATCGCCGTTTTCTCAAAGCGGCGTCAAAATAAAAGAAGCGCTTAAAGTTCAAACATGAATGGAAAGTGATTGTATATCACAATATGTTTTGGCTGAACTTAAACACAATATATACGTAACAAGAAGAGAATAAGTATATATAATTGTGAAAATGTAATTTTGAGCTTAGAAATGTACATGTTGGTGGAATTACATGTCATAGCCAATACATGCCAAGTATATGAACTACTGTGTATGGATTGTACAACATTCTCTGAGGTCTAAGAACAATTACAAACTCTTTTGGGGCAACACTATATATATCTATATCTATATCTATATATACAAATATGATATGGTTATGATTGATATATATTTGTTAAAGTGATTTCGGAACTCTTATTTTGAATGATTCTTCATTTACATTTACCGCAGGTGACCGGAAGTTGAGTTAGCATCAGTTAGCATCTTTAACGGTAGATCAGACACCGCTTTCTTTAACTTCTTTAACTTATAAAATACGAAAGTATCTAAAATAGTTAAGTTTGTCATTATTTGAAACGAACTGACATTAGGAAACATCTGATGTGAATCTGTGTTTCTGTCTTATTCTAGCAGCGTGTCTCCTGTTACTGCGTCACACCACCTGCGTTCTAGCAGAGAAGAAGAGAGAGAGAACGTCTCAATCTTCTTCTTCTCTGTTTCATTGATCTCAGATCTCACCGGTTGGCAGCACCTGAACACCTGATAAACAAGGTAAGGTGGTCAAACAATAGTCTAAGTCTAGAGACTTGTCTGTCTTTCTGTCTTTTAACACTCCAACACCCAGATGTAAAGACTGTAGGTGACTGGTCACATGCAACCCAGTAACGTTGCTCAACCCTGACAGTAAGGTGTTATCTGTATCCTAACATGATATATAATGGTGCCAAATCATCTAATCATTCATGACATTATGGGATGCATGTGTGTGTTGAGGGTTATGAAGTGGGACAGTGTCGTGTGACCAGTCCAACTGAACTACGACACATCTCTAAACACATGGACATTGTGTGTTGTTACGTGACTAGACACAAGACAAGGTCACGTGTATTTGATGTCCGACCAGACCACCCTGTTGTCAAGCAGGCAGCTGAGTCATGGGGTGGTGGAGCAGGCCTAGATACCTGTCTGTCCACGTGCTTCCCTGTGTTATCAGTCCCCAAGAAGTCCCCTCTCTCTCTCCCCCATGACCTGGCCTTATCTCTCTCT
Source organism: Nansenia antarctica (assembly GCF_963989245.1). Taxonomy (NCBI): domain Eukaryota; kingdom Metazoa; phylum Chordata; class Actinopteri; order Argentiniformes; family Microstomatidae; genus Nansenia; species Nansenia antarctica. The sequence continues at coordinate 30,889,364 of NC_137684.1, read as the reverse complement.
CAGGCTGGGAGGAGCCAGGTCTGGGGCAGAGGACTCATAATGGACTGCACTTATATAGCGCCTTTATCCAAAGCGCTTTACAACGGCCTCTCATTCACCCATTCACACACACATTCACACACCAATGGCGGCAAACGACCATGCAAGGCGCCGGCCCCGCTCACTGGGAGCAATTTGGGGTTCAGTGTCTTGCCCAAGGACACTTCGACATGTGGCCAGCCGGGGCTCGAACCGCAGATCTGTCAACCTTGCGATCATTAGACGGCGGCTCTACCTCCTGAGACACAGCCGCCCCAAGAGTCATGGCAGTGTCTTGTGGTTGCTGCTGCTTGCTTGCTTCTTCGTTTCCTCTCGTGTTGAATTCAGATGTATAAACAGACTACTGAGTGTGTTCAATGACCTCTTTTGAATGTTTCTCTGTTCACAGAAGGCCATGGCAGACCTCGGCATCAAGTCAGGGGACAAGGTGATGCTGGTTTGGCAGCAGCCCTGCTCACCCACGACACTGCAGGAGCTGGTAGAGAGTCTGAGGGCCGTGGTCGGCGCAGAGGGACACGTGTCACTGGAGAACATGGAGAGACTTCTAATGTGTATGTAGCTTGTGTGATGATCGGTAGTCTTGTGTGATTGGTGGTCTTCAGTCAAATGACTGTTGAATGAATGAAAGAATGAATAGTTTAATGACCACATGACCAAGGTCGGTGGAATTTGTTTTCGGTACAGATGGAAAAGCTCATAACAGTAGTGTCAAATACATCAAACATACACACATTACACATGACTATCACAATGGACAATGTACACACATAACCACAAGACAAAATCATAGTCAATATTTACAACTTATAAAGTGCAGTACATCTGGCAGGGTTAGTGCAGTGAGTCAGGTGTTGACTGTGTTGACATGTCAGATATACCTATATCTATGCCTTGGTGAAAACTTAAAGACATGATTCCCAATGATGTCACGGCGGGATATTGAACTGGTCACTTAAAGGTATGTTCTCTCCTCCTCTCCTCAGCCTCACACGTAGCGTCGAGTTTTGACTGGGTCCTCTCCAGTCTTCTCTCAGACAGCTCGTCTGTCCACGACTCGGAGACGCTAGAGGAGCTGGCCAGAGTCCTCAAGCCTGGAGGGAAGCTGGTGCTGGAGGAGGCAGTCACAGGTAGTGTGTGTGTGTGTGTGTGCGTGTGTTAGCATGGGCATGGGCAGGAACAATAACAATAATAATAATAATAATAATAATATCTTAGATTTGTATAGCGCCTTTCTCAGACCCAAGGACGCTTAACAGATTTCATAGACAGTCAGACAGACAGAACAGAAAAACAAAACAAAGAAACAAAGACAGCGAGAGTGACAAACTAGACTAGAGGCCAAAGGCCTTAGAGAACAGGTGGGTTTTGAGGGCTGATTTAAAGGTGTCCAGGGTAGGTAGGGGTGTTGAAGGTGTCCAGGGTAGGTAGGGGTGTTGAAGGTGTCCAGGGTAGGGGGGGGGCGCTGCGGATCGCTGTGGGGAGAGAGTTCCAGAGGGTGGGAGCTGCCACACTGAAAGCCCCCGAAGGTCCGACTGGTTGTAAACAAGAATGCGTTTAATAACTTGGGGAAACAATGTATCGTGTGCCCAGGTCATTGTACCGTATCTTCTACAGGGTAGACATGATGTTATAAATCAGTCTGTCTGTTCTCTTTCAAGACACGTCTGTTTCTGTTCTCTCTCTGTAGGAACTGACGGCCAGATCGTCAGGACAGCTGAGAAGCTGATGTCAGCGCTAAAGTTGTCCGGCCTGGTGTCGGTCACAGAGGTGAGTGTCCTGTAGAGCCTTCCGGAGTGTTCTGTAGGAAAGAGTGGCACCAATGAAGCCAAACATTTCCTTTCCATGATGCCAACAGAGCATGTCATTGGTCAATCAGGAAGTTGAACTAGGAAGTGATAAGAAACTACTTGAAGCTTTATTGGTGCCACTCATTCTGATCTAAAAGGCCAAACTGCTCCTAGATCAGCACTAGAAGAAACTAAAGATTATCACGGCGGCAGCCGGCAGCGCTACATTTTAATCATTCGATTCTGGGATGTGATAATCAGAATGAACCAACACTTAATTAATATGGACCTAGAGCCAGGCAGGCCTGCCCTGGAAAAGTCAGTAGCACATTCCTGCATCACTGTACTGTGTCTCCTCTCATGGTCAGGTCAGTAAAGGAGCCCTGACCCCAGAGGCAGTGTCCTCTCTCAGGGACATCACAGGCTTTCAGGGGAACACCCTGTCCAGGGTCCGCATGTCTGCCTCCAAGCCCAGCTATGAGGTGGGCTCCTCCAGCCAGCTCAAGCTGTCCTTTGGGAAAAAGACCCGCAAACCAGGTGGGTACTGTAGTTCTCTATCTGTAGTTCTCTATCCAGGGTTCCCACGGGTCTTTGAAAGTTTGTGAAAAGCTGACATGGGTCATTGAAAGTGCTTGAATTCCTCTCTCTCTCTCTCTCTCTCTCTCTAAAAAAATATATATATTCAAAAATGTTTTACTTAGCTTGTCAACTAGTAAATAAGTCTCTGTATTGCTTAACTTTACACATATTTCACAATATATTGTTTTGCTGTGCTGTGGTAGAGAAGGCAAGAGACCATCTAGTGTTCACACATTCAAGCCTCTCTTTTTAATTGTTGTCTGTGAGCGGATAGTTCCTAATATAAATTCTCATCTAGATCTGTCTCAAACTATGCCGTGTTGGGTCCTTGAATTTAAGGGAATTGAGTCTTGAAAGTCCTTGAAAGGTGCTTGAATGTGATGTTTCAGAAGGTGTGGGAACCCTGTGTAGTAACCCTTTTAAATCTTTTACCATTTTAAAATTGATATGTGTAAAAATATCTTCTTTAAAAAAAAATCATGGTGGTTTTATCTTCACTCTTCAGCAGAGAAGCCGGCTCTGGACCCCAGCGCGGCCCAGATGTGGACCCTGTCAGCCAACGACATGGACGACGACGATGTGGTGAGTGTGACACAGAAACCACGGTGACCGCGTGTGCCGACGTGAAAAGCGAGTGTGCGAATGCTGAATGGTTAGGTGCCCACGTCTGACCACATAACCAACTCAGCTCAGGCAGCAGGTCATGTGGTACAACAAATGTCTGTCCATATTAATACATTTTTCAATAGTACACGCACGGTGTGTGTGTCTTTGTGTGTGTGTGTGTCTACTATATCTGTGTCTATGTATGAATGTCTTGTACTAGATGCAGACCTTCAGTAACCCCCCCCCTGTCACCTCCTCCTCAGGACCTGGTGGACTCTGACGCTCTGCTGGACGCTGACGACCTGAAGAAGCCAGACGCCGCCTCCCTCAAAGCGCCGGTCTGCGGAATTGACCTGAAGAAGAAGAAAGCCTGCAAGAACTGGTGAGAGCCCTCATTTTTACATTTACATGTTTGGCATCTAGCAGACGCCTTATTCCAAAGCGACTTACAATCAATACATTTGACTAAGCAAGTGAATCATCAATCCACCGGTCGTAGCAGGAAGAATAATCCAGCTCAGGCCGGGGGCCATTGGCAGTCTCCATGATAGAAGAATTTTTTAAATATATATATAGACACTGGAGAACAGAGAGACAGTACAAGGGGGGCAGTAGAAGTCTTAGGGGACACGGTAAAGGGAAAAGCAGGTGTCTCAGGAGACGCAGTGCTGGGGGGCAGTAGATGTCTCAGGAGGGACAGTTAAGGTGTCTAAAAAAGGTTTTGACTTGTTGAAACTTGTAGGAACCCTGATGTATGTACCTGCACAAAGGAAATCAACATGTTATCCTGTGTTTCCTAACCTGGCCTCCTGCTGTGTGTCTGTGTGTCTAACCTGGCCTCTGTGCTGTGTGTCTAACCTGGCCTCTGTGCTGTGTGTCTAACCTGGCCTCTGTGCTGTGTGTCTGTGTGTCTGTGTTTCCTAACCTGCCTCCTGCTGTGTGTCTAACCTGGCCTCCTGTGTGTCTCTGTGCAGCTCGTGTGGCCTGGCTGAGGAGCTGGAGAACCCGGGGGGCAGCAAGAAGGCCGCCCAGCCCGCCAAGTCCTCCTGTGGAAGTGTGAGTCTCACATGGGGCGTTCCTCCGTTTGTGTTTGTGTTTTTAATCATTGATGTTTTGATTGAACTTTTCTTATTTGTGATGTAAAGCACCCTGTGCATCCGTGCTGTGAAGGGCGCAAACTGGTGATGGCCCAAACGAAGAAAATTATTAATGCGCAGCTAACCTTGGGGGGGGGGGGGGGGGGGGAGGATAGCGCTAGTACTAATGGCGCTAAATGGATATCGCTAGCACTAACGGTGGTCTAACAATGATGCACGTGTAAGTAGCGGCAGCCCTGACCAGAATTACTTCTACAACAGTTTACTGTGACTGTTCTCCACGCTGTCTGGAATTGTACCTAACTGCCTGAAGCTAAAAGTTATTTCAACAGGAGCAGAGTTTAGCAGACAGGGAGATTAGTTAGCTCGCGCATCATGTGACTTGGATGAGACTTAGACACCCCCTTCCCACCCAAAATATTTATTTTGCAGATCTACACAATTCACATGGATGACCTATTTTGAGATAAAACGGCTAATTTAGCAGAAAGGTGACAAGTTTGCACCCCTGTATATAAATAAAGTTTTACTTCCTTACTGTATTTCAGTGTTACCTTGGCGACGCGTTCCGCTGCGCCAGCTGTCCGTACACAGGGATGCCGGCCTTCAAGCCAGGGGAGAAGATCAAACTAGCCAACACGGAGAAAGCCGACGCCTAGCAACCCAGGCTCCGCCCACCACCACGTATCCTGATGCCTAGCAACCCAAGCTCCGCCCACAACCACCACAGATTCTGATGTGTCGCCTAATATACCGGTACATTCCATCGGCCCCGAGTACCCCCCCCCTTCCTGAAGCCCACTGAGATGATGAGAATATGACACATCTACTCCAGAGAGGATTAAATGAAGATCTAACGCACTCATATTGAAAACACAAACCTGTCATTACCGGTTGTAATATGTCAATACAGTGATAAGGTAATTACAGTCACAATAAGATTTCACAGACCCATATCCAGTACTATCTCAAGGTGTCCGTATTACATGACAGCGCGCTGGTTGTCCATGCCTAGATATTGTGTATATTATCTGTATAGCGTTTTCTGCAAAAAAAATAAAACATTCTGTTGATCAATGCCACAGGTGTTGTTGTTTTTGTTTTTTAATAAACCCAGAGGAATGCTTTGTTAGTTTTTTTCCCAGGATATAGTTTATTAACTAACTCACTCTTCAATCTCACACACATCACTGCAACAGCTATGAGAGTTACTGTGCTACACAGTTAAGCATAGAAGTGTCATATAATATAGAGGGCAGCAACAACAACACATGGATAAAAATGTTGTTTGTGACATCATAAATGTTTGTGACATCATACCACCAGTACTTAGCATCATGGGAAATGGAGTCCTCTGTTTGGAGGAGAACCCAGAAGCTGTCAATCTTCATAACTCTCAACAACGTTCCAAAGTCTACTGAGCGACAACTGTGAAGTCCATTGTGATGTCCCCGACGCTGGGGTCAAAGGTGAAACTGTAGGACACTGAGGCCCTTTCATCCCCTGAACTCTCCAGAGGTTCTCTGAAGAAGTACACTCCCTGTTTCCTATGGAGACTCCACTCACACGCACCCTACAGGGAAGCGAGAGAGAGCGGTAGGGGAGGGAGAGGGCAAAGGAGAGAGGAGGGAGAGGGCAAAGGAGAGAGGGGGAAGAGGAGGAAAGGTTCAGGCTCACAACCAACCAGATGAATGAGTGACTGACTGATCAAACAACGTCTGGTTAGGAAAATAATAATAATAATACATTTATTTTATAAGGCGCCTTTCATGGCACTCAAGGTCGCCGTACAACACAGTTACAAAAATACAGTCAAACAGTTAAAAAATGACAATCAAACAATTACAAATTACAATATAAAAAGCAGCAGCAGCAGGGCATTCAATAGTCGGGAGGGTGGCTCAGAGATAAGCCTGCCTGAAGAGGTGTGTTTTGATGTGTGTTTTGAATGGGTTTATGGTGTCAATGTTCCTAATGTCGGGGGGGAGGGAGTTCCAGAGGCGAGGGGCAGAGCGGCTGAAAGCTCTTGCCCCCATGGTGGACAGACGGGCAGGGGGGACAGTGAGGTTGATGGCGGAGGCTGACCTGTATTTAGTGTATTTACCTCAATAAAAGCTAGTTTGGCAATAGTATACTAAGTCATCACGGGAATATTCAAACATTAGCTGCTGACCTGCTCAGTGACGGGTCTGGTCAGGCCCATGCTAACTGTGACGTCATCAGTCAGCTGGTATTCCATCCACAGGGCGACGCCATGACAACGCCCGGACCTGCACAGTTAGATACATACACTGTATATAAGTCTACTAGTTTATATGTTTATAAAAGTACATAGTTACTTGGGTGTCATGGAAACAACGACCAGAGCCCTTACCTCATCAGTGGGACTGATCCCTCGCTGCTGATTGGCTGTTCAGGGACACACTGTGTGAAGTCAAAGGACATGACCTGTCTGGGCTGGGTCAGGGCGCGGCAGGGGTACTCCCACAGAGGGTGGGGCTCCGCCTCACGAGACTCACGGAAATCTATCGACTTCTGAGAGGGGGAGCAGGCGGGGAGAGGAGGGGAGAACAGAATGACAGGGTTCCTACAAGTTTCAACAGGTCAAATTTAAGACCTATTCGCGACACCATATGATAGCTTTTTGTCGTCCTCGAGGTGATGAAATTAGGGATTTCACTGCCACACAGACAAAAAAGGAAGCGAATTGGCATTTTTTTGGTTCCAGCTTGATTAATTTCCGCGTAAATAGATGTGGTCGGACTGATTTCCTTGCAGGATCTCATTTTTAGCACCTAGCACCTCATTTTTAGACCGAATAACTGACCTTTTTAGGCCTTACAAATTGGATTGCTGGGTTTTAGACTTAAAGGCTTTTTAAGACCAGCGCGGGAACCCTGGAATGAGTGGAGAGAATGGAGAGGTTCAGGGGATGAGGATGAGAGACTCCCATGACCAGATGAATGAATGAAAGATGACAGGATGAGTATCAGAGGGATGAGGTTCTAACCTGGACCATGTCATCCATGGGACCGACATCAAAGCCTTCAATTGTTCCACACGGGGCTCTTATCCTCCATAGATCCTGAGAGAGACGGAGGGAAGGAGGGAGGGAGGGAAGGAGGGAGATGGAGGGAAGGAGGGAGATGGAGGGAGATGGAGGGAAGGAGGGAAGGAGATGGAGGGAAGGAGGGAGACGGAGGGAAGGAGGGGATGAGGGAGATGGAGGGATGGAGGGGAGGAGGGAAGGAGGGAGATGGAGGGAAGGAGGGAAGGAGGGAGACGGAATGAGTTAGACAGAACCGCACACACACCCTTCTACAAGCATGTCGACATGATGACATTATTTCCACTGTTTCAAGCATAAAAGTAGTTAATCAGAACTGACATTTGACTGATTTGAAACAGGCCCTCGGTTTGGAACGCGCCCTTCTCAGTAGGAATAACATAAGAAGTCTTCTTAGTTAGAATAATATATTTTTATGCCTGGAATAGTGGAGATGTTTACGTCTCTGCCTCACTAGCCCCACCCCTGAATGAACCCATTAGGAGCATATATATATATATATATGTTACGGTACATGTGGGAATACGGTACATGTGGGAAAACTAGGGTTAGGGTTAGGTGCTACGTCGACTTGGTACATGCTGGCATGTCTAACCCTAACCCTAACCGTGGCACCCTAGCACCTAACCCTAACCCTAGTTTTCCCACATGTACCATAACATACATATATTATTTCTACAACAGCATGTTTGGATACTGGATTCCATGTCTATTTTCAAAAACTTTTAAGACCTTGATTTCTTTCTCTCAAATTCACAAACTTTCTAGGATTTCCAGGACCCGTGGGAATCCTACTTTTCTAAACATAGTAACCTTGTTATATATATACATTATATCAGTGGCGGGCGGTGCATTTCACACCTAGGCCTTCAGTGATGTCCGACACATTCCTACCTGAATTATTCTACCTCTTAATACCATCGTTATGACGCCATGGCTCTAGAAACTAGACAGAAACACAGTATCAGGGCTTAAAGTGGGAAAAAATCCTGTGCCTGAAACTTTTTCTTGGGGAGGGGGGTCACAGTTTGAGATATTGGGAGAGCGGGTACAGAAGACAGCTTCTTGTCTCAATGTTTAAATGCATTAATACTATTTTATAGTCAATACAAAATATATGTCTCAATGTTAAAATGCATTAATACTTTAAATGAATGTGCAACAATACTATGTGCAATATGACAACATTTGTGTACATAAGGTTCAGATATAGGAAAAGTTAGGATATTTATAGCATAGCAAAGAGTACAGCACAGTGTTTTATTGTATAGTATAGTAGTATAGTAGATAGTGTACATAGCCTTTATTTATGTAAACCAGCTCTTTTCCCTTTTTTATTTTACCCTTGGCCCTCGTGTTTTTAGTCTTTTTCAAAGCACCAGGGGAGGCCCCCCTCCTACATTTCGTTGTATGGTACCTGTACTGTATTACAGTTTTTCTCAATTGCTAAAACACATTTCACAAAACTTTCCTCCATTTTCCCAAACTCTAAACACAACACACTTTTCTAAAGCTACATAAGCAAAACCACACCTTCTCTCTTCAAAACTCAAACTTTCACACCAAAACAGCTGCTCAAAGCCTTAAAAAATGTAAACACTATAAGCATCATTACAGACTACAACAAAACAACTGAAAACACAATGTTCCGTGTGTGAGAATGTTCTTTTTTTTCACAACTGCCAAAAGACATTTTTAGAAACCTTACAGTATCTGTTCTCAGAATATATCACTGTAGAGTATTGGGCATTCATAGATGTGTGTGTTTCATATGAACAGTATGTAAATCTACAGAAAATACAGTATGCATGTTGTTGGAAAATATCCTTTTACAGTATGTATATGTTCTTCATGAATGTTTTACTGTAATGCTTGGCTAATTTTACTATATAACTAAAATACATTACAGTACAGTAATTCGAACTTGATCTTACGTGTGGACAATCGACTTCTTTCTAAAGGGATCTCTTGACCATTCTGAAGTACGCAAATTACCCACAGGGGTGGGTGAGAGTTACAGTAATTGAAATAGTATAACTTCCTTCAACGTTACGGTACATGTGAGAATACGGTACATGTGGGAAAACTAGGGTTAGGGTTAGGTGCTAGGGTGACTTGGTACATGCTGGCATGTCTAACCCTAACCCTAACCGTAACCCTAACCCTAACCCTACCCCTACCCCTAACCTTAACCCTAGCACCTAACCCTAATCCTAACCCTAACCCTAGCACCATAGCACCTCACCCTAACCCGTTTTCCCACATGTATGATAGTCATGCATAAAAATAAATCTGCGCTCCCTGTCTAACGTTATATCTAACATTCCATATTTTACATTACAGTAAGGCTGATTTTGCATGATAGTCATGCATTTTTAGATATCTATTTCCCCCCTTTAAATGGCATATGATGTCCGAAATGTTACTAAAGTTCAGCCGTGAAGTTGTTGCACTGTTGTCCTATCGAGTTTTACGTAAATAAAGGTTTGAAAAAATGTACCGTATTCCCACATGTACCGTAACATGTACAATACTGTACTGTATCACAACTCAAGGCAAACACTACAGAGGATCCATTACACACAACAATACTCACTGAAAACAATGTTCAGGGTGTGATGTTTATTTATTTATTTATGGTACTATACCACACACACACACACACACACACCACAATCATTTGTGTCTTACATTTTGTCTTACATTTTGAGTCGTTATGTTTAATGAATGAAGCCAGGTGTGTTCATTGTGTTAAAATGTTGCTGACTGTGGCAAGCATTTTGCATCACATGAGCTTTAATTTGAGAATTTGACATTTTGAGCAGAGTTTTTTGCAACTTGTGTTTTAGCAAGACAAAATGTGTTTAGATTTATGAGAAAAGGAGGATTGTGTTTTGTGAATTGTGTCTTCATGTGAAATGTGTTTATGGTTTTGGCAAATGGGAGCTAGTTTTATTAAATGTGTTTAGAGAACTGGTCATTTGGTTTAGAGAATTGGCTTTTGTGTTTTAGCATAATACTGTTTTATACTTAATAAAAAAAATAAAAAAATAGATGTCTTTAAAAGGCAAAACTGATTGCATCACTTATTAAGCCACTATCACTATAACAATACAGAATAAAATATATACATGTCTTTAAAAGAACAAACTGATTACTTATTAAGCCACTATCACTTATATTCTCCTTCTTGGCACCACTTTCCATAAGGCTTCCCGTCACTACTCAGGGTTTTTGGTACCAGTGGTGTTTGACATCGGGGGGGACCCATGAAGCGGGGCTGTCTGGGGGTCCTTAAACGAGCATCAAACACTTAATTTCATGCATTCTGGTGAATTGATATGCACCAATTTGTGCCCTTTCGCCATCAATTTATGGTGGAAATGTCATTATATATGTAAAGGAAAAAACAATATTCAGGCACCAGATGGCCATTCAAAATATAATGTAATATAATGCAATATAAGGCTCTCAGGCATTCTGTACTTTCAAATATGTATTCTCCTTGAGCAGTCAACATCAACTATCAGCTGTTTCGCTAGCAAACACGAAAGCTAAGTTATTTGTGAAACAGCGCCCCCGCCACAACGTCGGCGCAATGCCGCAATTGCAGTTTTTATTTTATTTTTTATTCTCCTGCGCCGGAAATCCGGCACTGTGCCGGAGTACTTTAAGCCCTGCAGTATAACCGGGCGTTGCATCACCTTAACATAGTCAGACAAGTACAACAGAGTTATATTAATATTTCCGAAGCATTTTTAATAAATAAATCCGCATTTACAATGAAGAGTGTTAAACTAACATCTTTAAGATCGCTACATTACCCACGTCTGTCGTCCCGTCCACCATAATAGCGACAAAGGGTGCCTTTTTAATCTCCATTTTGATCTCTTCTCCCACTTCAGCAATAGCAAAAATCAGGTCGTTTTGTATTTTGCCTGACGTCCCAGTAAACACTTTGTTTGTGGACAGGTGGTAATGTAAATCTGGGTTGTTTTCAGCCAGAAAAGAAAGAAGCTCAACGTAGTTTCCTGTTTGTGGACTCGGCGCTTTTATCGTGTCCCCTAAATGAAAGTTATTGTTTACTAGGGCTGGGTATCGCCACTGATTTCCCAAAACGATTCGATTCCGATTCACCAGCTCAGTGAGCTCACGATTCGATTCGATTCACGATTCGATCTAGTTACAATATACATTTTTTGCTTGAATATGAAAGAGATTCTCAGAACTAATGCTATAAATGGTTCAAGGAACCCTATAACATGTAGCATTGTTAAACATATCAATGTTTACATTAAGAATTGACTCCAAAGCAGTTACATGAATGTACTTTTTATTGGAACATAAATGAACATCATTGACCAACATTTTGCTAATCCAAAATGCACCCAGACATCTGACTTTAAGCCTGGTGGTGACTTGAGTGTCCCTGCCATCGCCATGTTTTTAGATTTTAGTGTTGAGACCTCTCGTTGCGTGAGATATGATAAATTCTTGTAGCGCGAGATCTCGTTGCGGGTTGAAGCTGCAAGCAAAAAAAAAATTTTTTTTTTTTTTTTTAAAAAAGATCGATCTCGGGATTTATGAATCGATAAATCGCTCATTCAATGAAGATCGATTCAGAATCGGGAAATCGATTTTTTGAACCCAGCCCTATTGTTTACCCAAAAACAGGACACAATCGATCAGTATTATCGATCAGTCAACGAAAGCTTTCGTTGTGGCGCTCCGTTTCCCTGCGCACTTTCAAAAGTTTCACATCTACCGGCATGTACGCATCTCAATAGTGAATATCAATAGTGCGTATCAATAGTGCGTATCAATAGTGCGTATCCAATCAAAAGACGTGCTGGGTGCTGACATCATTGAGCCTTACAGCAGGCGCCGTTGTTGCTTTTGCTCGCATCTACGTAGGTTTACTAGGAACGCCACAGGTTTTCTCGTTCCAACGTTAAGTTACAGGTCGAATCCGCGGCACCGTTTAGCGTGCAGGCTGGGCAGATTTTGGAGCCCCCTAGCAACACATTTTGATTGGATAAAAGCTCTAACATAAAGGCCAGCCCTCCAAATCTCAATCGGAGACTGGAAGCAGCGCAACCAAGAGGAAAGCTATGAAATGAAGAGAATAGACTATGGGGAATCATTAATACAGATTTGTGGAAAAAATATATTAAAATAAAATGTATATTCTGATGATGTTTAGGCCAGCAGAGAAGGCCTTGCTGGCCCTGACGGCACACCACTGCATTATATATATAAATATATATAAACATAGTAACCTGCTTTTATAAACATAGTAACCTGCTTTTATAAACATAATAACCTGCTTTTATAAACATAATAACCTTGTTATATAGACATAATAACCTTGTTATGAACATAGTAACCTGGTCTGTACCTGGAACTCCACGGCGACCATGTGCAGCGAGGCAGAGCCAGGCAGGATGGAGGCACCGGGCGTCAGCAGGCGGGCCAGAGCGGTCCTGCAGTACCAGAAGTACAGAGAGTGCCAGGGCAGCAGACTGGTGCTGAAGTACGGCTCGCCCATCAACACTGAGATCTACAGGACCGGACGGCACAGGGAGGTTAGAGGTCAGAGGTCAGAGGTCAGAGCAGCACAGGTGAAAAGCAGAGACGTGGCAGACACACACAGGTCAGATTCAGCAGGTTTCTCCAACGGACTCAGTGAACCCTGGCCCAGAGCATGAAGACCAGAACAAGTTTATTATTGGACACAGATGTGTTAGCGCTGGAGGGTTCTAGAAGGAAGAGTGGCGCCAATGAAGGGGTCGATTTTCTATTCTAGTTCCTTTACATCATAGCGACGGAGAATGTTGCCAGGCAACCAACATCTCAAATTCACAAACTTTCAAGGGTTTCAAGGCCCCGTGGGAACCCTGGTGTGTGTGTGTGTGTGTGTGTGTGTGTGTGTGTGTGTGTGTGTGTGTGTGTGGGGGAACCCTGTGTTGAGTCGTACCTGTTCTCCGCCCAGGTCAGTACTGGTCAGCTGGTCAGGTCTGGTCTCCAGGATCTGGACTCCTCCTTTCAGGGAGTTGGTATCCAGAACCTGCAGGAGCAGCGAGCGTTAGTGGTTAACTCCTTAACTGCTGTGTGTATCTGCTGTGTGTTCATGTGTGTTCACAGGGTTTCTGCTGAGGAGTTCTCTCTCTCTCTCTCTCTCTCTCTCTCTCTCTCTCTCTCTCTCTCTCTCTCTCTCTCTCTCTCTCTCTCTCTCTCTCTCTCTCTCTCTCTCTCTCTCTCTCTCTCTCTCTCTCTCTCTCTCTCTCTCTCTCTCTCTCTCTCTCTCTCTCTCTCTCTCTCTCTCTCTCCCTCTCTCCCTCTCTCTCTCTCCCTCCCTCTCTCTCCCTCCCCTCCCTCTCCCTCTCCCTCTCCCTCCTCCCTCTCTCCCTCTCTCCCTCTCTCCCTCTCTCTCTCTCTCTCTCTCTCTCTCTCTCTCTCTCTCTCTCTCTCTCTCTCTCTCTCTCTCTCTCTCTCTCTCTCTCTCTCTCTCTCTCTCTCTCTCTCTCTCTCTCTCTCTCTCTCTCTCTCCACTCACCTGTTCAATAACCTGCTTGGACATTCTGGAGCTTTCTAAACTGAACACCTGGAAGGACACAGACAGACAGACAGACAGACAGACAGACAGGAAATATCGTCATTACATATTATCCAGACAAAACAAAAAAGTTTGAGAAAAAACAAGAAGGAACAGAGTAGAAGTATGACAGTGAGGTCAGGGTCAGGGGTCGTACCTTCTTAGCCCCTAGCATGTGAGCGAAGACAGGAAGCAGACTGCCATCGCTGACTGCTAGACACACGCTGTCTGCTTTCAACACCTTCAAAGCACAAACACAGGAAATGAGTGCGAGCGTTATGGTGCTAAAACAAGGACGAACATGAAAATAAAATACAAAAATCTATAAAAAAAACATTTGGAACGTGAACTGGTTTATTCTCTGTGTATTCTCTGTTCCCTTCAAGGATTTCAAGGACCCGTGGGAGCCCTGATAGTAACTCACGCTGCGTAGCGCGCTGACGTAGCTCTGTGTGCGCTGGTGGTCGTTGTGTTCTCCGAAGCGCGGCCGCGTCCAGACCAGGTGGGCCTGGCAGATGCAGCACGGCCGACACGTCTCCGCCTCACTGGCCCCGCCCCTGGATGGACCATGTGGAGCAGATATGTTACGGTACATGTGGGAATATGGTACATATGGGGAAACCAGGGTTAGGGCTAGGTGCTGGGGTGCAAGGTGTAGGGTTAGGGGTAGGGTTAGGGTTAGACATGCCAGCATGTACCAAGTCACCCTAGCACCTAACCCTAACCCTAGTTTTCCCACATGTACTGTAACATATATGATATATCATATATATGATAAAATGCTGGCTGTCTTTATAACAGAGTTCCAGCCAGGCTTGTGTATTCAGGTAGGTCAGAGTTGACAGGTGTGTTCCTCCAGTCCTCACCTGTCTGTGTCCAGGCTGTACCAGAGGCTGTAGTCGTCATGTGACACGGTAAGACTAAGCTCCTCCCCCTCAGCCACCCTCCTCTCGGCAGGAAGGAAGTAGACACTCTGCATCCAGTGATCCCGCCACTGAACTCAACACAAACGCAAAATGCATCCCTTTGATAAGTCAGTCCTTTGTACCAAGTGAATACACGCCATAAACACAGGGCAGGATGACGTCAGTGGCAGAGGAGTTTGAAACTTGCACGGTCAGGGTTCGACAGTAACGCTTGCCCGCTTGCCCGGCACAAACATTTTTGCGCGAGCCCGACGACGCTGCTGGATCCTGGATATGTTTACCTGTGTGCAGGAAGAACAGACGGCGCAGGCGCCAGACCAGACTAGATGATCGTGGAGTGAAGATATTATCAAAGCGTACGCGCCTGTCGATCACCCGGCGCATCGCGTACGCTTTGATAATATCTTCACTCCACGATCGTCTAGTCTAGTCTGGTCTGGTCTGGCGCCGTCTGTTGTTCTTCCTGCACACAGGTAAACAGATCCAGGATCCAGCAGCGTCGTCGGGCTCGTGCAAACAAACCCGGCAAATGTTTTACTTGCTCCGGGCAAACGTTACTGTCGAACCCTGGTTTATAAAACACCACCAGGGGGAGCTGGACTCACAGGAGCGTCCTGGGGTTGTGGGTAGGTCCAGCTGGGCGCCATGGAGCAGACGATGGTCCCGCCGGGGTCCATGTCCATGTCCCACCAGGACAGAACCACCTGGGCCCGGCCGCTGGACTGGGCCGAGAAGCTGGAGGAGTGGGCCTGAGGGGCGCTGCTCACAGCCTTACTGAAGTCCACACTGGGGGGGGGAGAGAGAGAGAGAGGTGGGGGGGGGAGAGAGAGAGAGAAAGAGAGAGAGAGAGTTTAGACCATTCCTAAAAAGTTCGATTAAGATCATATCAATCATGAATGCAAGAATAGAGACCAACGTGATTGGATATTTCCTCTCACCTGAACATGGTGCAGAGAGTCTCACCTGAACATGGTGCAGAGGGGCCCCAGGGGGGTGAAGCGGTGGGGGGGCACCTGGCTGAGTTGGATGTCGCAGACCGAGTGTGCCCCGGCACACCTGGCCACGGCGGGGGGGGGCAGCAGCCTGCGGTCAGGCCCGTCCACCTCCACGGGCAGCAGCTGGGCCCACCGCCACAGCTGCTCCGACTCCACCAGCTGGGCGTAGACCGTGGCCCGGTGGGGGACCGCCTCACACCCCTCCTATGGGGGGAGGGATAGGGGCTGGGTCATGCATCTGATTCAACATACACACATACACATACACACACACATATACACATTCGCACTCACTCACTCACTCACTCAGACACTCAGACACTCAGACACTCAGACACTCACTCACTCAAGCACTCATGCACTCGCACACACACACTCAGACACTCAGACACTCAGACACACACACACACACACACACACACACACACACACACACACACCTGGACCAGGTGCAGGTGAGCATGCTCATAGCTGGGTAAGGCTCCTTCTCCGATGAGCTCCGTGTCAAACAGCTCCGTCACCAGGATGTTGGCTCTGGTCTGCAGGTCTCCATCTGCAGGGACAGACCATGTTCATACTGACGATGTGTCCCGGTGGTAAAGCCTTATAGCAGCCTTTCGAGAACTCCCCATTAGAAGTGGTGCAATACTAGGGATTGTAGGAACTAGTCCTTTCAACGAATCATACTGTTGTCATTTAGTTTATTTACTCTAATAAAACTTAATAATAAGTAATTTAAATAATTTAAATACATATGTGGACTCCCTTTTTTGCCACTACCTTCGGGTGTGTGTGTGTGTGACAGTGTGTGACAGTGTGTGTGTGTGTGTGTGTGTGTGTGTGTGTGTGTGTGTGTGTGTGTGTGTGTGTGTGTGTGTGTGTGTGTGTGTGTGTGTGTGTGTGTGTGTGTGTGTGTGTGACAGTGTGTGTGTGTGTGTGTGTGTGTGTGTGTGTGTGTGTGCGTGTGTGTGTGTGTGTGTGTGTGTGTGTGTGTGTGTGTGTGTCTCTGACCTGCCCCCACTGTCACTTCTGTCGAGTGTTTGTTGATGATTTTGATCTTGTCAGAGAAGCCGTTCTTCTTCACGATGCGCTGAGCCGCCTCGGCCATGGGCTTGAACACCTGTCAGTCAAACAGACACACTACAGTAAGAGACAGTACACAGTCTAAGAGACGTCACACAGTCTAAGAGACATTACAAAGTCTAGTGTTCCTTTGTCCTTCTATCGTGTCATTGAAAGGGACTGAAATTATTTGGCTGTGGTGTGTGTGTGTGTGTGTGTATGTGTGTGTGTGTTTCAGCTAACCTAACTCCAGACCTGTATGTTCTTTAGCCAGCTCCTATGACTATTGTGCGAGAGAGAAGTTGTCTAAAAGCAGTAGGTAGGAGATGGTGGTGGTTGTCACCTCGACTGCATAGCAGTAGTCTGCCCCTGCGGTGACGGCCATCATGGACAGCAGTCCCGTTCCCGTGCCGATGTCCAGGACGATGACCTTCTCACCCCGCGCCTTCACCCTGGCCACAGCAGCCCGGATGCCCTGGTAGTACTTCTCATTCTGCAGAGGGAGGAGGCGTTACACACACACCTGAGTTCAGATAGTAAGTAAGTAAGTAACATTTATTTGTACAGCACCTTTCCCAGACCAAGGGTCACAAAGTGCTTTACATAATAGAGAAACATAACAAAGAAGAAACACAATAAAACATAATAAAAGAGCGAAAGGTTAAGAGCAGCAGGTTAAAACAGGCAAACAAGTGAAAATAAGAACAAGTAACAGACAACAGGTGTACAACAGCATCAGCAGGACACAGAGAGACAGGCCCTTGGGGCGATCCAAAAGCCTGTCTATACAAGACAAGTCTTTAGCTGTGTTTTAAAAACGAGCTGCACTTGATTGAGTTTGCCTGGAACCATGGAACCATGGAATGAATGGAATCGTCCACAAACTCTACGACACATCAAGCAGACTAAAGCAAACGCTCAACCCAGGGCTGGTGGCTCATCCATAATGATGCATGACTTGTTGAACATCCTCCACACACTCTGCTTCATCCACAGGGAGAGGAGGGAACAGGAAACAGACTCACCCTGTCGGTATCATGCAGCATATCTGCATAGCAGGACCTGAGGAGGAAACACAAGTCATCACGATTTGAGCAGAACTGCAAACCCAGTTGCACATGAAAATGCAGGTTTTTAATTCAGCGATAGAGTGCGGCAGAGTGATTTTCTGTTTGAATGAATGAATGAATGATCTTTATTGTCATTGTAACAGGTACAACGAAATGTAAATGCAAACCCTAGGTGCTAACAAACAAACACAGTCCTAAGATAATAAAACACAAGAATGAGATGTAAATAGACATAAATAGGGGGGGATATAAATATAAATAGGGGGGGATATAAATATAAATAGGGGGATATGTGGTCGGTAGACATCTGAGAATGTATCTATTATGTAACTTCTATACTTCTATACACTATATGGCCTATTCACAGGGGGGAGTTAGCATGTAACTGTGTACTTTTATAAACATATGGACTAGTAGACTTATATACATGTCTATATATTTGTGTGCAACCTGAGTGTGAACTTAAGTGAAGCAGACTCAGGTTGTAGTTAGATTATCGTGTAACTTGTCAGAGGTGTACATAGTGGGAGGATGAGAGAGTCCTACATCAAAGTTGGATGTAGCAGGGCTGCATGGAGACACCAGGACAAGGTGGGGTTCTACCCTCCCTGGCATTCTGATGACAGGTCTACAGAAGTATGAAGTCGTGCAGCAGCGCTTTCCATAACCATAACCATCACATTATATTATATTCATGAGGACTTTGTGATCACACTGCTAGCATAGCTACCTGGCTATCTCCTGGTGGTAGTCATAGTTACCTGGCTATCTCCTGGTGGACAGACAGACAGACAGACAGACAGACAGACAGACAGATAGATAGATAGCTACCTGGCTATCTCCTGGTGGTAGTCATACTCCTCGCTCTCCTCCACCCAGTCCAACGCGCCGGTAGTCGGGTTCGCTCTGCCACAGAACGTCTTCATGGCTCCAGTAAAGCTTTAAATAACCAGATCGACCCTGCTGGAGCTTTAAATAACCAGATCTGCCCTGGTGGAGCTCTCTGTTGAGATGTTTGATGTGTAGGTTTTGTATAGATAAGACGCGATAAGTATGTATGTCAGTAATCCCCCTGGTACTAAGTCGTATTAATGCAGCATGGCCTCCACGGGGGCAGACATGTTTTTCTGAAACGTCACAGACTCGTCTGGTCACGTGACCTGGCTGTCATAATATTATTAACCCCTTCTGGGAAAGAGCCTCTTCGTTTAGATTAGATTAGTGACATGTTCTAATGCTTGCTCATATCGTTCTAATGTTCTCATATCTTATATCATAATATAATAATAATAATATATCACATAATATAATATATTATTATTATATTATAATATATAATATCATAATGTTCTCATATCTCATATCGTTCTAATGTTCTCATGTTCTAATGCTTCCTCATATCGGCAACCAATCAAAATGTTCGGACTTTTCTTTTGAAACACGGAACTACGTTTCAACACTGTTGAGAATCACAAACTCGCTGACTACTTTACATTGTTACCTAATTACTATAACACTACTCTACATTGTTAGCAGGCTCAATGACTTTTCAACAATGCGGAAATGTATTTCACATGGTTTCCGAACATTACATAGGATCCCGATATGAGGACCAAAGCATTAGAACGTGTCACATTAGATTATATTCAATGTTATTGTCATTGCAGAGTACAAGTACCAGACAACGACATCCGAGTAGGCTACTCTTCATTATTCCTTATCGTTATTTCGATAAAACAATCACCATTTTCATATAGCTTTTATTTGTACACAGTTCAGTCAGAATGTACATACAGTGACACATTGACACAATGACACATACAATTGCACCAGCTGATCGTCCTATGTGGTCCATAGTCTCTTATGGTCTATCCGTTTAGAAATGCAATGTTAATGTCTCCACTGACTGTCCAAGGACCACCTTGTGAAGTCTGCAAGAGCCATCACAGTCATATAGTTCTATCATACAGTTTAGTAACATGTAACACAAGCTGTGTGTGTGTGTGTGTGTGTGTGTGTGTGTGTGTGTGTGAGCGCACACGCATGTTTGTATGTAGTACGTACGTGTGTGTATGTATGTGTGCGTGTGTGTATGCGTGCATATGCCTAAGCCTAAAGCGAAGGCCCTGGCAAAATTCTGCTCAATATCTGCAATAATTGGCAGCCGGCACATAATGGAGGAGAAGGTGTTACCTGTACCCTTGTACCCGTAGTCCTATGCTGATGCAGCTACTAATGTTTGTGTTCAAGAATTTTATTGTAAAATGTGAACGCAAATAAAGATACTAAAATGTGTGTGTGCGTGTGCGTGTGTGTGTGTGTGTGTGTGTGTGTACTGTTTGACAATAGATTGTTCCAGACCAGAACCAGACCAGTATCTCTCCACAGCTCTGAGGTGTTCTAGTCAGGCACACTTGGCGGTGGGCAGACAGAAGGGCATGCTGGACGGCGGCACCAGGATGTCGGTGAAGATGGGTCTGTACCCTGAGGGGAGGGGCGGGGCGCTCTGCTCCAGGAGGTGCAGCACCCCCCCTCTCACGTCTCTGGAGATGTCTCCCCTGACGTCCAGCAGCACCGACACATGCTCCTCACTGAGGGGGCAGAGAGGAGAGGGGGGGGAGAGAGGAGGTGGGGGGGGGGGGGGGCAGAGAGTTTGATACAGTTATGTTATCAGTTAAACTGAAGAACTGCTTCTACCACAGGGCCGTCAAGGCCCTGAACACAGAAAAGGCCTAAGTTCTGGGCCCAGGACAGTCCGGACGGATTGTATGGCAGCTAGTGCTGAGGCACAAACATGTACATTTTCAAGCCTGCAAACTGTGACACTTTAAAATAACGTGAAAAAATACTTTTGTGCAATATGACAACCCTAGTTGACTATCTGTGCAGTATAGTACAGTGGATTGTGTACATAGCCTTTATTGATGTAAACCAGCTCCTTACCTTCTTGTGATTTTATGCTTTTTCTAAAATGTTTTTTTTCTTTTTTTTTTCCCTTTCCTAACACCAGGGGAGCCACCCCTCCTAAATTTCGTTGTTTGGTACCTGTACTGTAGCAATGACAAATAAAGTCCATTCCATTCCATTCCGTTATGGTGTACATCATTTCTGATTTAAGCAATATCACACTCGGGAGTGTGTTATACTGAATATCAGCACGGCTGTGATTCGGTCGTAGGTACGAGGCCGCAGGCCGAGTACCGAAGTATAACATTCAGTATAACAGCACGACCTCGAGTGTGATATTGATTTTATACAACAGTTCTACAGCGCGATTTATTCGCTAACAGTAATAAGCGACAACAGATTATGATTTGTTTGTTTATTTATCATAAAAATAAACAAAAAATAGTTCCGCAACTGAACTTCAAATGGACTGTTGCCTAGTAACCTGAACACAAACATGTCGTCTAAATAACGGTCATTTAGTAGAACATCTGTGCGGGCGGAGTGATACATATAGTTAAAAGTCCCAGTGCTGTTGTACTGTATATCAGCACTCATGGAATGCCTCTTGTCCAATCAAATTACTTGGTCGGAACTAACTGTTGTATAAGCAACTGTAATGGAATGAATTACAGTATGTATATTCAGATGGAATTGTGAACAATAAAATGCATTACATAATCTGCATATGAATCAGTCTGTGGTTGTTGTACCTGATGTCCGGGTACTTGGCCACCAGGCCAGACACCTCCAGGCTCAGCATGCTGGGGTCTCTCAGCCGGATGAAGTCAGCCAGGACAGGCAGCAGGGCCATGGGGTTCATCTCTGCTACCACGGACCCCTCACCCTCCTAAACACACAAACACACATACACATAAACACTTTATCAGGAACGCCTGTCCACCTTCTCATTCATTCAGGTGGTGTAATTGTGTGGGAAATTCTTTCTTGGAGACATATCCTTGAAGTGTTCCCTTAATACGTACCAGCAGGCCCTGGAACAGGTCCCTGAGGTGCTGGGCGTCCTGGGTGATGCGCTGGGCCAGCAGCCGTCTGTCCTCCGGGCCCTTACACACCAGCCTCTTCTGCATCAGCGCCCTGACGTACTCCACCACCGTCAGCCACTGAGACTCCTCCTGGAGACGCTACACACAGACACTGCAGAGTCACTACCCATCTTCCCTCGGAGACTGAAGACCTCCATCTCCTCAGGCTACACCTTAACTGCTCCTCCTGAGACATCTACTGCCCCCCAGCACTGCGTCTCCTGAAGACACCCGCTTTTTCCCTCTACTGTGTCCCCTAAAACTATTGCCTCCCCTGTACTGTTTCTCTATTTCTCCAGTGTCTAAATATAAAAATAGAAAGGCTAGGTTTAGAAGAAGGTGATAGAAGAAGGTTTTTCCTTCTATCAGTGGCCCCCGGGCCTGAGCTGGATTACTCTTCCTGCTACGACTGGTGGATTGATGATTCACTTGCTTAGTCAAATGTATCGATTGTAAGTCGCTTTGGAATAAGGCGTCTGCTAAATGCCAAACATGTAAATGTAAATGTAAACACTCAGAACACTCAGGACAGACAGAACACTCAGGACAGACAGAACACTCAGGACAGACAGAACACTCAGGACAGACAGAACAGAGGTGGCCATCGGACGGAATGTGTCCGAATAGACTAGAATACGACCTACGACCGAATCACAGCCGTGCTGATATTCAGTATAACAGCACGACCTTGAGTGTGATATTGCTTAAATATCTGTTATAGAATAGAGAACGGAGTTCTAGAGTAGAACAGAAGCTATAATTTAAAAAACATCAGACCAGAAGAGTATCAGTATAGAATCTGGCACGCTGCCAGTGTGAAAGATAAAAGCAAGACGATATGAAGATGACTGAGACCAGATTCAGTGAAAGAGTCGGGGTGACGAGGGGTGTCTGTCTGTCTGTCTGACCTGTCGGCAGGGCGGGCGGACACAGCCGTACAGCTCGATGTGTCGCTCCAGGACCCCGCAGAGCTTGGGGGTGACGTCCCCCTGGGCCAGCCAGGACCGGGTCATCAGGCCCTGCAGCAGAGGCTGGAGGTCCAGGAGGAGCTGGTCCATCACCAGGCGGCAGG
>NC_137684.1:30803977-30861477 GCF_963989245.1 Nansenia antarctica | reverse complement strand
TCAGCCTGACTACTATGGGATCTAGAGCCTTCAGCCGTTCTGCTCCCCGCCTCTGGAACTCTCTGCCACCTAACACTCTGGAACTCTCTGCCACCTAACATTCTGGAACTCTCTGCCACCTAACACTCTAGAACTCTCTGCCACCTAACATTCTGGAACTCTCTGCCACCTAACATTCTGGAACTCTCTGTCACCTAACATACGCAATATTGACACTTTCTCCACTGTCAAATCCAGTCTTATAAACACATCTTTTCACAATGGCTTACTTGGTTTGATCTCCTGAAGGAATACTGCAACTGTGGTAATACAGTTGTTGAATGTTGTTGTTGTTGTTGTTTCTGAAACGTTATCGATTGAAAATGTTGTATCGCATCATGACGTTTTTGCATGTACTGTAAGTACAGTACCAGTTAAAAGTTTGGACACACTTTAACATTCAATTGAATAGACTTTTGACTGGTACTGTATATACTGTATAGGGTTGTATCATCCTTCTCATCTGCTTAGCAATGTGTCTTGAGCTGCTTTAGATGTCAGCTCATGTGCTCTCTGTTTAACCCAGGTATCCCTTTGTTGACGAGGTGACGTACCTTGAAGAAGCGTTCCCTCCAGCAGCGGGGTCTCCCGGGGGGCAGAGGTCTCCCGTGCCCCCCCCCGCCTCCTCCTCTCTCCTCCAGCAGGGCCCGGTCCAGCGCCTCCTCCCGCTCCACGATCCTCACCGCCGACACGAACGGCGTGGGGTTCTGCCGGGCCAGGGCCAGGCCGCTGGCCACCACCGCCCACAGCTCCTTCCCCAGGGCCTCCACCAGCCGACCCACGCCAGAGAAGTAGGCCCGGACCAGCTCCTCGTCCTGGGGGCTGAGAGGCAGGGCTGCTGCCCCCCCCCCTGCTGCCACTGCTGCTGCCCCCACAGAGGATGAGGGCCGCCCCCCCGCGGCCGCTCCCCCCGTGGTCACCCCCCCCGCCCCCCCCGCTCCACGGAGCTGCCACAGGACGTCGTCCTGCCAGCGCTCCAGCTCCATCAGACGGGCGTGAGCCTCCAGGAGCCTCCGGGACTCAACCAGACGCTCCGTCTCTGATACCATGGTACGCACTAGGGGGGGGGGGGGGCAGAGAGGTGAGGGGTCAGGTCAGGTCAGAGAGGGAGGTAAGATGGAGAGAGGGTAGGAGGGGAAGGATGGATGGAAGAGGGGGAAGGGTGGGAGACAGGAAACAAGGGAAAGAGGAGAGGAGGAGGTAGTGAAACGAAATATAAGCTGCAAGATTCAAAAGTTCATGACATTTTTTCCCAGGAAAAATGAGATGAAAATGATCTGGTGGTGTTATTATCAAACAGACTCACCGGAGTAGAGACAGACAGATAGACAGACAGACAGGCAGGCAGACAGGCAGACAGACTCACCGGAGTAGAGGCGCGGCAGGTTGCTGACGGCAGCCAGGAGTTGACAGTGATTGATTGACAGCTCCCTCAGCTTCTCCAGAGCCTTCACCCCCTCTGCGTTCACGCTGGACTCCACCCCCGCCTTGCGCAGGGCGTGAGACACCTCCTTAAGCTCCGCCCTCGCCTCCCCCAGCTGCTCCAGACCCCAGCCCACCCCCTCCAGGTACGACTGCACCACCGACTGCAGAGAGAGACACACGCATGGAAAGACACGTTAGAGGTAGTCCAGTACAGTATCTAGTCTCTTTATTGTAGCTATAGCGATAGTCTATAGTCCATATATGTATCTGTTCCTACTGCCACTGTGTCTCACAACACCACCTAGGTTTATGAGTCTGCTGTGTGTGTGTGTGTGTGTGTGTGTGTGTGTGTGTGTGTGTGTGTGTGTGTCTGTGAGAGTGTGTGTGTGTCTGTGTCTCTGTGTGTGTGTGTGTGTGTCTGTGAGAGTGTGTGTGTGTGTGTGTGTGTGTGTGTCTGTCTCTCTGTGTGTGTCTGTGTCTCTGAGTGTGTGTGTGTCTCTGTGTGCGTGCGTTGCGCGCATGCGTGCGTGTGTGCGTGTGTGTGTGTGAGTGTGTGTGTGTGTGTGTGAGTGTGTGTGTGTGAGTGCTTCCAGGACACCTTGAGTCTGGAGTGTATGGAGCAGGTCCTCTGGCTCTCCCTCCTCCTGTACTGGCCCAGCCTCTCCAGGTACTCAGGGCGGCAGAAGACCCCTGACGCCCACTTCAGGGCCGCCCCCCGCGCCAGGCACTCCGCCCGCTCCACCTCCGGCCACACCTCCACTGGGAGAGCAGCAGCTGTCAATCAAATATCAAACGGAAACAATATCAATTCACCAGAAGAAGAAGAAAAAGAAGAAGAAGAAGAAGACGTCACTCCATCAAACCGTTAACAGTTTGTCCTGGATCCACACTTTCGTCGTCTGTCTTTATGGAAGAATATCATTGTGTGTGTTTGTGTCTCACGAGGTCTTGTGGGTTTGTGTGAGTGTGTGAGTGTGTCGACATGAGTCAGCATAGCAGAAGTGTGTGTGTGTGTGTGTGTGAGTGTGTGAATTAGACACACACCACTGTCTCTGTCTGAGTGGTAGTCATGGGACGCTGAGGTATTGCTAACGGGCATTACATTGTGAGAGTGAGATCAGCAATTCTGTGTAACAATAAACCAATAGAGCTCTGACCAGGCAGAATGAACCTGATGCATTCTTAAACAGCACCATCATGGTCAGGAGAACACAGCCACAGCAGAAACGCAGTTAGGCTACTACCTCTGTCTCTCTCTACCTCTGTCTCTCTCTCTACCTCTCTCTCTACCTCTGTCTCTCTCTACCTCTGTCTCTCTCTCTCTACCTCTGTCTCTCTCTACCTCTGTCTCTCCCTCTCTACCTCTGTCTCTCTCTACCTCTGTCTCTCCCTCTCTCTCTCTACCTCTGTCTCTCTCTACCTCTGTCTCTCCCTCTCTACCTCTGTCTCTCTCTACCTCTGTCTCTCCCTCTCTCTCTCTACCTCTGTCTCTCCCTCTCTCTCTCTACCTCTGTCTCTCTCTCTACCTCTGTCTCTCTCTCTACCTCTGTCTCTCTCTACCTCTGTCTCTCTCTACCTCTGTCTCTCTCTCTCTACCTCTGTCTCTCTCCCTCTCTTTCTCTACCTATGTCTCTCTCTACCTCTGTCTCTCTCTCCCTCTGTCTCTCTCTCTACCTCTGTCTCTCTCTCTCTCTGTCTCTCTCTCTACCTCTGTCTCTCTCTCTACCTCTGTCTCTCTCTCTCTACCTCTGTCTCTCTCTACCTCTGTCTCTCCCTCTCTCTCTACCTCTGTCTCTCTCTCTACCTCTGTCTCTCTCTACCTCTGTCTCTCTCTACCTCTGTCTCTCTCTACCTCTGTCTCTCTCTCTACCTCTGTCTCTCTCTACCTCTGTCTCTCTCTACCTCTGTCTCTCTCTCTACCTCTGTCTCTCTACCTCTGTCTCTCTCTACCTCTGTCTCTCTCTACCTCTATCTCTCTCTACCTCTGTCTCTCTCTACCTCTGTCTCTCTCTCTCTACCTCTGTCTCTCTCTCTACCTCTGTCTCTCTCTCTACCTCTGTCTCTCTCTCTCTACCTCTGTCTCTCTCTCTACCTCTGTCTCTCTGTCTCTCTCTACCTCTGTCTCTCTCTCTCTACCTCTGTCTCTCTCTACTTCTGTCTCTCTCTACCTCTGTCTCTCTCTCTACCTCTCTCTCTCTACCTCTGTCTCTCTCTACCTCTGTCTCTCTCTCTCTGTCTCTCTCTACCTCTGTCTCTCTCTACCTCTGTCTCTCTCTACCTCTGTCTCTCTCTACCTCTGTCTCTCTCTACCTCTGTCTCTCTCTGTCTCTCTCTCTCTACCTCTCTCTGTCTCTCACACAGACTGTACCTAACCCACTTGTAGAGGCAGGCAGGCAAACACAGCAGGCTACATTCACATTTCAAACACACACTAACACTTCCACTGTACGTGTATGAAATAATGAAATACCAGTGCATGAGAGTCATGTAATGTTCTCTCTGCTGCTCTGGTGAGAGGTTTGTCAGATGTGGGTGTTGGTCAGTCGTGCTCGCTGGTGGACTGCTGGTGCTGCTTAGTGAGCAGGAAGAAAGCAGATGTGTGTGTGTGTGTGTGTGTGTGCGTGTTACCTTCAGGTCTGTCACCACCATCCTGGTCCACGTCTGACATTTACGTTCAGTTTCAGTCCGGCTGTCCGCCTCCGAGAGAGCCCTACCCCGCGGGCCCGAACCC
Source organism: Nansenia antarctica (assembly GCF_963989245.1). Classification (NCBI taxonomy): domain Eukaryota; kingdom Metazoa; phylum Chordata; class Actinopteri; order Argentiniformes; family Microstomatidae; genus Nansenia; species Nansenia antarctica. The sequence goes on along the minus strand of NC_137684.1, from coordinate 30,857,282 downwards.
TCCGCTGCGACAGAGGGATGAACACAGCAGACAGACAGAGAGAGAGAGAGAGAGAGAGAAAGGGAAAGAGAGAAGGAGGAGAGAAGGAGAGGCACATATCCATTCTACTGACGGCCTTCCTCTCTCACACTCCCAGAGACACATCCTCTAGGCAGAGGCCGACAGGAAGGGAGGGAGAGAGAGGGGGAGGGCCAGAGGGAGGAGGGTGAGGGGGCAGGGAGGGGGAAGGCGAGAGGGAGGAGGGTGAGGGGGCAGGGAGGGGGGAGGGCAGAGGGAGGGGGTTAGGGAGGGGGAAGGTCGAGAGGGAGGAGGGTGGAGGGTGAGGGGAGGGGGGAGGGCAGAGGCAGAGGCAGAAGCAGAGGGAGAGAGGGAGGGAGGGCATGAGGGAGGGAGATTAAGGGGGTTAGGGAGGGGGAAGGCGAGAGGGAGGAGGGAGAAGGGGGTTAGGGAGGGGGAAGGCGAGAGGGAGGAGGGAGAAGGGGGTTAGGGAGGGGGAAGGCGAGAGGGAGGAGGGAGAAGGGGGTTAGGGAGGGGGAAGGCGAGAGGGAGGAGGGTGAGGGGGCAGGGAGGGAAGGAGGGAGGGAGGAGGGTGAGGGGGCAGGGAGGGAAGGAGGGGGGAGGGGGGCAAGAGGGAGGGAAGGAGAGGGAGGGAACTCTTGCAGAAAGAGAAAGAATTCAGATGAAGGGGGGAGGAAGGGCAGGAGGGGGTGTGTGTTGTTGTGGCCTTGTGTCCAAGAGTGTCTCTCTGTGTCTGAAGATGTAGATGTGCTTTCCCATTGTTAACCTTTCCTCTATTTTACACATACTGCATAAGTTGTGTAGGCAGGGTTCCCACACCTTCTGAAACATCACATTCAAGCACCTTTCAAGGACTTTCAAGACTCAATTCCCTCAAATTCAAGGACCCAACACGGCATAGTTTGAAGACAGATCTAGATGAGAATTTATATAATAGGAACTATCCGCTCACAGACAACAATTAAAAAGAGAGGCTTGAATGTGTGAACACTAGATGGTCTCTTGCCTTCCCTACCACAGCACAGCTAAACAAAAAGTTAAGCAATACAGAGACTTAGTGACTAGTTGACAAGCTAAGTTAAAAAATATTGAATATATTATTTTTTTTAGAGAGAGAGAGAGGGGAATTCAAGCTATTCAAGCTATGTCTATTTTCAAAAACCTTTAAGACCTTGATTTTTTTTTTTTAATTCACAAACTTTCAAGGATTTCAAGGACGACCCGTGGGAGCCCTGTGTACACTTTCTCATTTTAATCAAGAACACCACAACTACTACTGACAAAGAATAACCAGCCAGTCCAGTACCATTGTAAACCTCAGTCAGTTCAATAACATCGTGGCCATCTAAGCTGTGTTGGTCTGGTGACTTGAACTTTTGTTTGGCCATCGAGCTTCTCTCTGATCCTCTGCAGCTGTGTGGATTCCAGGGCGAAGCGGAGAGAGAGAGAGAGATCACACAACTGCTTCAGTACCTCTGAGGGAGGTTGTTTGTTTGTGTCCGCGTCCAGGCCTCTACCCAGGCCTCTACCCAGGCCTCTAACCAGGCCTCTAACCTCTAACCAGGCCTCTAACCTCTACCCAGGCCTCTACCCAGGCCTCTACCCAGGCCTCTAACCAGGCCTCTAACCTCTAACCAGGCCTCTAACCTCTAACCAGGCCTCTAACCAGGCCTCTAACCTCTAACCTCTACCCAGGCCTCTACCCAGGCCTCTAACCTCACCTCGCCACTGCTGTTTATGTCTCCCCGCTTTCCCGAAACCTCTTCAAAACACTTGCAACTATGTGAAGTGGTCCAGCGGCGCGGAGGGCCAACAATAACACACTCTCCGGGATATCACGACACGACTGAAGCCTTTGTATTACTGATGAGATTCCTATCTTATATAACGCATCTGGCGTTTGAACTGAAGATGTGCCAGTTTGGAAATCCGTGGCGTGATTTGGCCTCCGTCTGTCAGTGAGACAGGCGACTGGAATTCAACCGTGGGGGGTATAAACGTTCGGAACGTTCCAGATAGAAACGTGATTTATAGCTTCGACTGTTTTAGAACCGACACGACGACCTGGTTAGTCTCTCGATGTCAGACTTTTGGTTCTGAGGTTACATTTTTTAAACATTTTTGGCATTTAGCAGACGCCTTATTCCAAAGCGACTTACAATCAATACATTTTGACTAAGCAAGTGAATCATCAATCCAACAGTCATAGCTGGAAGAATAATCTAGCTCAGACCCGGGGCCACTGATAGAAGGAAAAACCTTCTTCTATCACCTTCTTCTAAACCTCGTTATTTTTTTATTTATAATTATAGACACTGGAGAAACAGAGAAACAGTAGAGGGGGGCAATAGACGTTTTTAGGGGACACAGTAGAGGGGAAAAGCGGGTGTCTCAGGAGACGCAGTGCTGGGGGGCAGTAGATGTCTCAGGAGGAGCAGTTAAGGTGTAAGCTGAAGAGATGGAGGTCTTCAGTCTCCGACGGAAGATGGGTAGTGACTCTGCAGTTCTGACAGCCGTGGGAAGCTCATTCCACCAGCGGGGAGCCAGGGTAGTGAAGAGACGTGATCGGGCAGCATGACTCCCTCGTCCACATGACAAACTATCATACCTGTGCTACACAGGACTGTCATGGTGTGTATTTAGAGAGTTCTCTCTCTAAATTCTAGAAACACACACTTTTGCTGTGTGTGTGTGTGTGTGTCTGTGTGAGAGAGAGGGAATAGGAATCCCATGTCAGGGATGGGGGAGAGAGGATGTTGTATTGACTGAGGCGGGTCTCAGGGTGGGTCTGCGCTGTCAAGGCCACTGACCCACTGTTCTGACTGGATCAGACTGACGAGGATCACAGGAGTCAGTGGATCACCATCATTACTTCCCCTATAGACTGTATAGCGTCGGCCTTGTGGTCAACGCACCACTGACAGCTAAGCTTAGGGAGGCCCTGTTTGAAAGGTGTAAAATTCCATCCTTCCTTCCTCGTTCTTCGGTGTGTCTGAGCGTGTTGCCACTGCACTGCGTTGGCCAGAAGATGTGTGGGCCGTACATGTGCAGGGTGAGCTGACGGGGAAGGCTCCGAAAATGTGGTCTTCTCTCCAAAGACCGCCTGGACTAGGAGAAGGTAAAACGTGTGAGTGTTAGCTCAGCTTAGCCTACGTCATGCTAGCTGTATAGGGCTATAGCTACAGGGTGACTCAAGTCGGGGTTGTCCTGGGTTTAGGGCCAAGGCTGTTTGGAAACAGACCTCTGTATCTGTTGAGTATTATTACATAGTTCTGGTGTCGGTCGATCAGGCAGTATTGGGTCAAGAGAACACATACAATGGCACACACGCACAGAATTGTGATGTGTGTGTTTGAGAACACTGAACACTTGTCCTGCAGACAAGTTACTTAGGGTTACACAAGTGTTTTTAATCCACGTCTGAAGGTTGTTAGTGTTTGTTCTGTCACAGACCTGGTGACGTAGTCGCCAACATGACTATTGTATAAGACTAGTGTAACAGCCCATGCTTACACCAACCCTATGGTTCTAAATCGGTGTAGGGGGAAAACTATGAATAATTAGGATAAAAGGATAAAATGTGTCTGAGGTGTTGGCGTGCACAGCTGTGTCGGGCTAGACCACGCCCCCACTGTCATCACCTTAAGCTGCACGGACGGCCCCACCTCAACCCAAAGGGGTTTCAGGGAACAGGAAGTCTATTTCTGTAGCAGCAACCAAACACAGGGAGGACTTCCTGTGTGACATTCCAGACGTGGGCTGACTTCCTGCTCCACTTAAAGCCGTTCATACTTCATACTTCATTCATATTTACATGGTCAATGGCTCACTCTTTCATATGCTAATCTATGGAGCTCTGAAAGGAAAAAGACCATTCACTCATTAAGTCATCTTTCAGACCATGGAGAGTATGAGAGCCTAGAGGGCTTTGAACTCTCTTAGAATCCAACTGTTCAGTTGAGTGAAATCAGTATTTTCTCCATAATAAATGTACTGTTGTATTGTGTTTTCACAAAGCATCTCACTATTCTGCAGCAGAATATCATCCTCAGAAGGCACAGAAAGCCTTTATATCAGCAAATAAAAACAACACTGAACACCTACAAACTCTGTCTGTCAACACCCAACAACTGGCCAGGGCTGGACCACGACACCCTCACACGGCTGACCCAGATGGAAACACCTTTGCACAAGAACATCCTTGTGGAACATTTGACAAGGTTCCTACAAGTCAAATTTAAGCCCTTTTTAGACCTCTTTGAATAGAATTTTAGACTTATTTGCGGCACCATAGCTTTGCGAATTGGCTTTTTCTTTGGTTCCAGCTTGATTCATTTCCGCGTAAATAGTTGTGGTCAGACTCGTAAATAGTTGTGGTCAGACTGATTTCCTTGCAGGATCTCATTTTTAAGACCTAGCAATTTGTAGACCGAATAACAGAAACGTGGGACCTTTTTAAGCCTTATAAATTGGATTGCTGGATTTTAGACTTTAAGGCTTTTTAAGACCAGCGCAGGAACCCTGATTTGGGCTTAGACGTTTCTGGAAGGACTCCTCATCAGGAGAGCGTGATTCCAGATCCCCTCTGCTGTATGACCGTGTTACACCTGGGCTGGAGAGAGTCTAGTCAGACACTGGGTGCTGTTGGAGCCACTTTTATTCCCCTGTCTCGTACCTTCAATCAAGAACATAAAGTATAAGTACATACAGTACATATAGTATAGTATACTGTACAGTGTGCTGACAACAGAGGAAGGTCATTTATAAACCAAGAGAAGGTGAAGGAAGTAGAACATGGACATTACATACATAAGACATGTAAAAGACAGGCAGAGATAACCAGACAGACAGACAGATGTCTGACAGACAGCACCTTCATTTCCCTTTACAATCCTTCATCAGGCACACAGGTCAAACATCTCCTTCATACTCTGTAGTCTGTACTGCAGGGGGTAGAGCAGCACTGAAACATTAGCTAGTTAGCTTTGTAGTGTCTGGCTGAGTCTAACATCAGATACTAGAGATACACACAACTATACTCCCAGGGGATCCCATCAACCTCACTAAAGAAAAATCTAGACTTATTTTGATAAGCCTGGACTGTCCTTTAGTGACATTGATAGGATACCCCCCTGGACTAATCAGCTAGCTTAGTACTAGTGTCAGGATCTAGAATTGATATTCATAAGTAGTGCTTATATATAATCTATATAAACATTGATACACTACGCACGCATAAACTAATTCCAGTTCAGTAAATAGTATATAGCATATATACTGTATATAAACCCTCTAATATAAAATAAGCCACAAGGTGGAGCTCTACTTCAGAAAGCTCTGGAAATCAACCAATCAAACCATGGCAATCGATCACGCTACATAAAAAACAATCAGCACCCAATAGTAAATCCTCAGAACCATATATTTTAGATGGTCTTATGGTTGTGGCAAAGTCAGTTATAAATCATAAAGTTCTATATGTATTCACAGCAGCTTTCGTGAACCCAGTTACAGGATGCTCTCCCTTATGTTGCCGTGGCGACTTCCTTGCGTTCCGGGGCCGGGGGTCAGAGGTGGGCGGTTCCAGGTGTGGAGGTCCAGCAGAACCTGGTTCAGCCTCTCCATCCACTCTGCACCGTCCTGCCGCGTGTCTGCTGAGAACCAGCACCTGAGGGCAGAGAGGACTTTTATATATATTTTTTTACTTTATATATAGTGTCCTGTGTAAGTAATGCTCAATTCCCTCAAATTCAAGGACCCAACACGGCATAGTTTGAGACAGAACTAGTTGACGAGCTAAGTAAAACATTTTTGAATATATTTATTTATTTTTTAGAGAGAGAGAGAGAGAGGAATTCAAGCACTTTACATGCTGCACAGGGCCTACACACACCTGGAGAGGCCACAGAGCATGGTGAGGACCATGTTCTTCGACTTCTCCAGTGCATTTAACACTATCAAGCCATCACTGCTGGCTGACAAACTAGCAGTGATGTGTGTGGAGGACTCCCTGACGGCTTGGATCCACAACTACCTCACAGACAGGCGTCAGTATGTGAGACTGCAGGGCTGTCAGTCTGAGGTGGTGGTGTGCAACACCGGTGCCCCCCAGGGAACTGTTCTGTCACCCTTTCTCTTCACCCTCTATACCTCCGACTTCCAGTTTAGCTCCGACCAGTGCCACCTGCAGAAGTTTTCGGATGACTCCTCTATCGTCGGTTACATCACAGACGACAGGGATGAGGAGTACAGGGCCCTGGTGGAGAGCTTTGTGCAGTGGTGCGACACCAACTACCTTTTGCTTAACACCAGCAAAACAAAGGAGTTGGTGGTGGATTTTAGGAGGAAGAGAAGGACCCCAGCCCCCATCACCATCAAGGGGGTGGAAGTCGAGAGGGTGGACTCCTACAGGTACCTGGGAGTACAAATTAATAACAAACTGGACTGGACTGACAACACCGAGGCTCTTCTCAGGAAAGGGCAGAGCAGACTGTTTTTCCTGAGAAGGCTGAGGTCTTTCGGTGTCTGCAACAAGCTGCTGCAAATGTTTTATCAGTCGGTGGTTGCCAGCGTTCTGTTCTTCGCCGTGGCCTGCTGGGGTGGAAACATCTGTGCCAGGGATGCTGCGAAGCTAAACAAACTGGTGAAGAAGGCCAGCTCTGTGGTGGGGACCGGGCTGGACAGCCTAGAGGTGGTGGCAGAACAGAGGATGGGGAAAAAACTGGCGGCCATGCTGGTCAATCCCTCCCACCCGATGTACTGCGAGCTGGCGGGGATGAGGAGCAAGTTCAGCCACAGATTTGTTCTCCCCCGTCAAAGTACAAAAAGATTTGGACAGTCCTTTGTTCCAGCTGCACTCCGACTCTACAACCAGGCCCTGCAGGGTGGGGGAGACCTGGAGCTGGAACTTTTGGAACTTTTTACTTATTGAGCCTGCACTGTTTTATGTATTTTATTGAATGTTTTCTGTTTTCTGTACTGAATGTTTTCTGCCCTAACTGAGCTGTTTGACAACAAAATTTCCCCATTGGGGACAATAAAGGTTTTCAATCAATCAATCAAAACTTTCAATGACCCATGTCTATTTTCAAAAACATAGTTTTTAGGCATAGTTTGAGACAGATCTAGATGAGAATTTTCAAGGACTTCAAGGACCCGTGGGAACCCTGGTAATGGGACTTTTGGTACAACACTCTAAAAGTTTTTAATTTTAATTTATTTTACATTTAACAATTAATAAGAAGTTGAAGTTAGAGATTCTCAGCTTTTATTTGACGGTATGTGTTTACATTATTGGTTTCACCATTCAGAACTATTTTAGGGAACACCACATTACCAGGCCAGTTACAGTACATGAGGAAAGGGATGATACTCATCTGTCATAGTTGTGTTTGGGTCTTACTTGGCCTGGGCGCTCTGGTCGTCCTCCTGGGCGCTCTGGTCGTCCTCCGGGAGGCTCTGGATGTCACTGACCAGTTCAAAGGTGAACGGCCGGGCGCAGAAGTCCCTGGCCACCGGCTTCACGTTCTGACTGGACGAGCTGGACAGAAAGATGCTGCCTTCTGCTGCCTAGGAGACCAGGAGACACAGGACAGGAGAGAATTCAAAGATCAACTATAGAGCATTGGTATTTTTCTTGGTTCCAGCTTGATTAACTTCCACGTAAATAGATGTGGTCGGACTGATTTCCTTGCAGGACAAGCTAATCTCATTTTTCAGACCTAATAATTGAAACTTGTGACCTTTTTAGGGCATATAAAACGGATTGCTGGATTTTAGACTTTAAGGCTTTTTAAGACCAGCGCGGGAACCCTGCCTCCATGTCCCAGGGCAGCTCTGTGGAGGTCATGCCCACCTTGGTGCCCCTCTCGTTGGGGTGGTTCCAGTAGGACAGATGGCTTCCCTCCAGGACGAAGTAGAAGCGCTGCCACGTGCCAAAGGTGTTGACCACCTGGAACATCGTCTGAAACCAGGAGAAGACGTCAATTGTATTGTATTTTTTACTTTCTTTTTATTGAGAGTAAGGTAGATGTTACAGATATACAAAAACAATACTTTTCAAGTTTTTTCCCCATTTTTTTCACAAAACACAAACATGTTCCCTCCCCTCCCCCACATACAAAATCCCAAGTGGTGTATCCCAGGATGAAGGATATAAATAAGTAAAAATAAATAAATAATAATAATAATAATAACAGATAACAGTGCTGGTAGGTAATGAAGACAGTAGATAGGTATAAGTAAACAAAGAAATAAAGAAAAATAAAGTGCAATTCATTTGTGAGTGAGGATAGATGAGATGGTCGTGTTGGTCTATGATATCATGTCTGTTATGATTGTAATATTATGTTAGAACCCTCTCTAGAACGAGAGGTGAGATGCTTTTCAGAGACAGTTTGACCTGACAGTAATGTAGATCTGACTCACCAGGAAGCCTTGGTGTGAGACGTTGGAGTGGCTCTGGCTGTCCAGATGCAGGTAGATGTTCCCTTCCAGAGGGGACAGGAAGGGCACCTGCACACAGAGGACACGTCATGTGACCAGGGACACCTGGAGGGGCTCGTATAGGAGGAGGTGAACACACATGCAGAAGGACACACACACACACACACACACACACACACACACACACACACAGGAAAACCTAACACACAGGGGGACACGCACTTAAACACACGCACTTCTCTCAGGTTTAAGTTCTAGATGATACACATGAATACACATTCCTAGACACAGGCAAGTCCTCCCGTGTGATGGAGAAGCAGAGAGAAGAGAGGAAGCAGGTGAACAGTGAGAGAAGTGAAAAGAGTGAAACCTTTTCCTGAAACTCATCCCCCAGGAGTCTCCTGATTTTGCCTTCAAATTTCATCTGGGTGGAGAGACACAGAACAGGAAGTGACAGACCGGTTACATCACCACAGGCCACACCCACGTGGAACAACTCAGTATCAAACATAGACGTCATGACAACCATGGCACTCCCTACGTTTGATTTCCAGTTGGAATATTTAAATATGGGAAAATCTTAACAATAAATCAAATAAGATGTTTTTTTTGTTTTTTTAAATGGTAGTGCTCATTCTCATGACATCTCGTGACATTTTCATCTTGTGACAGTAAGTGAAATGCAAAGCCGGTGTTCATGTGGTTCAAGACAGGTGAAGAGAGGAGGCAAGGTCAACCATGAGATGGAGTCATGTTACCAACATTATACAACAGTTAGTTCCGACCAAGTAATTTGATTGGACAAGAGGCATTCCATGAGTGCCGATATACAGTATAACAGCACTGGGACTTATGTATCACTCCGAAATGACCGTTAATACAAAGTCGCTAGCCTGCAGATGTTTGTGTTCAGGTTACTAGGCAACAGTCCAGTTGCGGAACAATTTTATGTTGACGGAGCCAAAATAAATGATTAAATAAACAAACAAATCATAATATGTTGTCACTTATTACTGTTAACTAATAAATTACGCTGTAGAACTGTTGTATAAAAGCAATATCACACTGGAGGTCGTGCTGTTAATACTGAATATCAGCATGGCTCGGTTCCAGACAGTAGGAGTTGGTAGGTACACAGTGTGTGGAACAGTCGTTACAGAGTGAGTCATAACAGGTCTGCGAGAGTGAGACAGCCGTGTGAGAGTGAGTCCAGATGCTGTAGTCTTGGGCGCTGCATTCAGCCAGCCAGGTGCATCATGGTCTTAACCAGAGCTGTCACTCACAACGCCACACACACACGTTAGGATCAGTTCTGGTCTACTGGAGGAGAAGCCAGCCAGGTGAGAGCCTACCTTGTCCAGGGGGAACTTGCTCTGGCCCAGGGAGGCCAGCGTGACCTTGTGAGACCCGACCAGAGAGAAGTTACTGGACCTCCGGGTGCCCTCGGCCGGCAGGGAGGCTAGAGGGGGGGGGGAGAGCATGATGGGAGATATTCAATATGAAACTGTCAATACTCAGGATAATAAACATCAGTATAGGGAGAGAATATGATGGTGTGACCGAACCAGGAAAAACCACAGCCCAGAAACGTAACAAAACATGTAAGAACACGACTTACATGTCACAGAGGGGTTGGATCTCTGCTGGAAAGAAAGGGACAGAATGTTTCAGAAGAAGGCTGAGGGAAGTGAAGAGTCAGGGTACATAAGGCATCTCATCAGTAACGTGTCTAGTTACAGGGGTGCAAACTGGTGATGGCCCAAAAAGGTGACTGAAAACGAAGAAAACGATCAATGCGTGGCTAACCTTAGAGGAGAACATTTTTGACGGGGGGGGGGGGGATAGCACTAGCACTAATGGTGCTAAATAGATATCGCTAGCACTAACGGTGGTCTAACAATGATGCATGTGTAAGTAGCGGCAGCCCTGACCTTAACACCTGCAGAATTACTTTGAAAACAGCTTCCTGTGACTGTGTTTCTCCACACTGTCTGGAACTGTACCTAGCTGCCTGAAGCTAAAAGTTATTTCAACAGCAGCAGAGTTTAGTTTACGGCTAATTTAGCAGAAAAGTGACGACTTTGCACCCCTGCTAGTAGCACACAGTGAACAGTGCCAGGTACAGAGTGAGGCGTCACACTTACAGTGATGGTGTTGAGAAGCTTCTTTGGGGTGACCTAAAGAGAGGAACAAGGACACAATCGGTCAGGTTCAAGAGATTTCGGGTGTCATCCTAACTAGACACGCTCCCATTCATGTCAACAGGATGATACGATGTCACATGTCACAATGATGATTCGATTTAGGATTCTACCCTATTGAGAATATCACCAAGATTCATATTCAACTGTCTGCCTCGTCCATTAAATATTGCATCATAATAATATTATTATGTCTTCATCAGAGAAGGAGATTGTTTATTATTTAAGGGTCTTTTACCCGTGACCGTGTGGAGCGGCGCTCCAGATGGGGGGACTGCGGAACAACAGAAAGTAAATAAGTATGTTGTAAGTAAACAGGTAAAATATGTTTTATCATAAATATCATAAATGTCATGTGGTAAATGAATAATGTTTCACCAGGCTGTAGACCTCCACGTCAATCTCAAAGTTGGAGCGGATGTCCTGCCTGAAACATGAGACAGGGACAGTCAGGAAAAGGGACTATCACAGTACACACTCTGTGTGAGAGAGACATGGCTTCCTGCTCTGGGACTTACAGAGAGAGAGAGAGAGAGAGAGAGAGAGAGAGAGAGAGAGAGAGAGAGGGCTGTCTTCTCTGGGACTTACATGGTGAGAGAAAGAGAGAGAGAGAGACAGGGCTGTCTTCTCTGGGACTTACATAGGGATGTCCCGATCCCATTTTTTCACTACCGATACCGATAACGATACCTGGGCTTCAGGTATCTGCGATACCGATATCAATCCGGTATTTGTATTTATTGTTTTACTCCTGAATAATAACAAATACTTCCCCAGTATAGTCCACAACAACAGTTGGCTATTAAAGACTGCCAGCCTTTATTCAAGCAACAAAAACAGTACTCTGCAGTACTCAGTGACCAACTGGTTAAAACAATTTATTTAGCATTGTAGAAAAAAAAAGAGTTACTGTCTGATTTCTAGTTTTAGTGCCTTCATGTTTTTATTCTATATTTATCTTCTCTTACAAATGGCAAATCAATTATAGCACCCTTTTTAAAAGTGTAGCCTAGTGACGCTGCTGGTGAGACCAGAAACCAGTCCCAGAATCAAAGGGGTGTCAACAATATTTGCTTTTCGTTTTTTTCATAACAGGCAACTTGAATTTTTAAAGTAGCCTACCACTCGATATAATATACAACAGTTTAACGATCACTAAATACTTATAATCTGTGGGTTGGATTCACTGTTGCCAGAGGCTACCTGTAAGTGATACCTGGCTTGTAAACATACTTTCATTTTAGAACGAAACGTTAGCCGCTAGCTGTTAGCAGCGTTTTTAGCAGTCACCATTCTTGAGCAAAACATTGATACAAACAAACATTCAAATACTTGTGTCGTCTTGAATTTTTTTCCGATTTCAATGTATGACGCATCATTTGAAAGCTTACCATCTGTAGTTTCAGACTATGTAAACAACCGAAAAATTACGTAAGCAAATGGTTTATGATTTCACCAGCTGGCAACATGACATTGTCAGACTCATTACACACAGGTAGCTACTAGCCAACTCTCATGCCCGTGACCACTGACTACTACTGTTGTCATCACGTGAGTGACACGCCGGATCGCGAGCCCCAGATCGCTGCCTATTTTTTTTCTGGTGCGATCTGCGATCCAGCATTCAGGACCAATATCGCGGCGATATGCGATATCAATATTCGGATCGGGACATCCCTAGACTTACAGGGTGAGAGAGAGAGAGAGAGACAGGGCTGTCTTCTCTGGGACTTACAGGGTGAGAGAGAGAGAGAGAGAGAGACAGGGCTGTCTTCTCTGGGACTTACAGAGTGATGGAGGGATGGAGGGACTTACAGGGTGATGGAGGGATGGAGGGACTTACAGGGTGATGGAGGGATGGAGGGACTTACAGGGTGATGGAGGGATGGAGGGACTTACAGGGTGATGGAGAGATGGAGGGATGGATGGAGGGACTTACAGGGTGATGGAGGGATGGAGGGACTTACAGGGTGATGGAGGGATGGAGGGACTTACAGGGTGATGGAGGGATGGAGGGACTTACAGGGTGATGGAGGGATGGAGGGACTTACAGGGTGATGGAGGGATGGAGGGACTTACAGGGTGATGGAGGGATGGAGGGACTTACAGGGTGATGGAGGGATGGAGGGACTTACAGGGTGATGGAGGGATGGAGGGACTTACAGGGTGATGGAGGGATGGAGGGATGGAGGGACTTACAGGGTGATGGAGGGATGGAGGGACTTACAGGGTGATGGAGGGATGGAGGGACTTACAGGGTGATGGAGGGATGGAGGGACTTACAGGGTGATGGAGGGATGGAGGGACTTACAGGGTGATGGAGGGATGGAGGGACTTACAGGGTGATGGAGGGATGGAGGGATGGAGGGACTTACAGGGTGATGGAGGGATGGAGGGACTTACAGGGTGATGGAGGGATGGAGGGACTTACAGGGTGATGGAGGGATGGAGGGACTTACAGGGTGATGGAGGGATGGAGGGACTTACAGGGTGATGGAGGGATGGAGGGACTTACAGGGTGATGGAGGGATGGAGGGACTTACAGGGTGATGGAGGGATGGAGGGACTTACAGGGTGATGGAGGGATGGAGGGACTTACAGGGTGATGGAGGGATGGAGGGACTTACAGGGTGATGGAGGGATGGAGGGATGGAGGGACTTACAGGGAGATGGAGGTGGGGAAGGCGACTGTGTCTCCGTTCTGGGCGTCGGCGGCGGTGGCCAGCGGCGTCGCCACGATGTTGCACGGCCCGTAGCGAATCAGGACGAAGAAGTAGTGGCTGGGTCGCCCTGGGGGAGGAGTCGACACGGCAGGGTCATCAAGAGGGTGTCTTTTTTTGCCGATTGAAATGTGTCTGGACCCTTCATAAAGGACACACCCTACCGTCATATGCATCTCGTTTGTATACGCTTTTATATCGGCCTCTGCAAAGTCGGTTCAAATGCTGGCCCCCCGCTGGTGGAATGAGCTTCCCACGGCTGTCAGAATCAGGCTGCACCTTAACTGCTCCCCCTGAGACTTCTACTACCCCTCAGCACTGCGTCTCCTGAGACATCTACTACCCCCCAGCACTGCGTCTCCTGAGACATCTACTACCCCCCAGCACTGCGTCTCCTGAGACACCCGCTTTCCCCTTTACTGTGTCTCCCAAGACTTCTACTGCCCCCCTTGTACTGTTTCTCTGTTCTCCAGTGTCTATATAATAAAACATAAATAAAAAATAACTATCACTGAGACTGCCAATGCCCCCTGGCCTGAGCTGGATTACTCTTCCTGCTACGACTGGTGGATTGATGATTAACTTGCTTAGTCAAATGTATTGAGTGTAAGTCGCTTTGGAATAAGACGTCTGCTAAATGCCAAAAATGTAAATGGTAGCGAAATGAACTGCATTAAAATGACACTATAAACAGAAGCATTGTTGGTGTGTGACGTACCTGAGCGGTTACGTGCAGAGCAGACAAACTCCACCTTGAGGGGCAGCTGGACTCCGCTGATGGCCACTGTGCCCCTGCAGGGCTGCTGGGAGGTGGAGTTCCCCTCAGACACCCCGGAGCCCCTCTCCTTCAGCCTGGCCACCTCCGCCAGCAGAGCCGCACGCTTCTCACCTGAAGGACCAGAAGCAGAATTTTTGTCAAAATTGAGTTTTTTACATAATCTGATCCATTAGGTGTTTATTAATGCCTGTGTGGTGTTATTTTTAAAACGTTGACATTTCTTAGTTAGTAATTAATAAAATACAAAGGTTCCATCTCACAAAACATAATGGAATGTAAAAACTTTGACGCTCAATATCTCTGAACTACCCTAAACGGAGATAGAACCTTCTCATTCTAAACGGAGATAGAACCTTATCATTCTAAGCTCACGATATGGTGGTAATTCTATCTGGCCCATCAAAAAGATGAGGTGAAACAAAGGGAATACTGGGTAAAGCACTAAGGGGAGGGGGTAGAGACAGTAGGCAGGGTTCCCACACCTTCTGAAACATCACATTCAAGCACCTTTCAAGGACTTTCAAGACTCAATTCCCTCAAATTCAAGGACCCAACACGGCATAGTTTGAGACAGAACTAGTTGACAAGCTAAAACATATTATTATTATTATTTATTTTTTTGGGAGACTGAGAGAGGGAGGTGGGAGAGGGAGGTGACAGGGAGGGAGGGGAGGGAGGAGAGGGAGGAGGGAGGGCGGTGGCGTACAGGAGAGCAGCAGCAGCCTCTCAGCCTCCGCCTCCTCCAGGGAGGATTCAGAGAGAGGGAGGAGAGGGAGAGAGAGAGGGAGGAGAGAGAGAGAGAGGGGGAGGAGAGAGAGAGAGGGAGGAGAGAGAGAGAGGGAGAGAGAGAGAGAGGGAGGGAGGAGAGAGAGAGAGGGAGAGAGAGGGAGGAGAGAGAGAGAGAGAGAGGGAGGAGAGAGAGAGAGAGGGAGAGAGAGAGAGAGGGAGGGAGGAGAGAGAGAGAGGGAGAGAGAGAGAGAGAGAGAGGGGGAGGAGAGAGAGAGAGAGAGGGAGGGAGGAGAGAGAGAGAGGGAGGGAGGAGAGAGAGAGGGAGGGAGGATTCAGAGAGAGGGAGGTGGGAGAGAGAGAGGGAGGGAGGAGAGAGAGAGAGAGAGAGGAGGGAGGAGACGTACAGGAGAGCAGCAGCAGCCTCTCAGCCTCCGCCTCCTCCAGGGAGCCTCTCCCGTGGGCCTCGTCGGTGCAGCAGCTCAGAGCCTGCAGCGTCTGGGTGATCACGCTCTGCAGCTTGGCCGCGTCCTCGTTCAGCATCTGGACACGGGCAGGGCAGAGGGCAGGGCAGAGGGCAGAGGAAGGGCAGGGTGGGTCACTTCATCTGAACCATCTGGATGGTGTCCAGACATGTATCTTCCATGTGGTACATGTGGCAGTGTTTTAAGGCGTAAACAAAGTTTATTTGTACAGCACATTTCATACAACAGGGGCAAATCAAAGTGCTTTACATACATGATTATAGAAAATACAGCAAGAGGAGCCTAGTAAGAAAATTAAATTACAATGAATAAAAGCAAATATAAGAAGTAAATAGATAAAACATTTAATGAGACAATAGTTAATCGATAAAAGACATTGATAGAAGTGTTTAATCATAACTGCTGCAAAACATGAAGGTTTTTAGCTTAGATTTAAATATTTTAAGGGTTTTGGGCCCGTTTGATTTTTTTCAGGGAGTTTGTTCCAGGAGCATGCAGCAGCGTGACTGAAAGCTGCTGCACCGTGTTTTGTTTTTACTCTTGGAATGATCAGCTGATTAGTCTCAGCTGACCTTAGGGACCTTGCTGGAATATCGGGTGGGAGGAGATCTGATATGTATTTTGGTCCAAGACCATTTTGTGTTTTAACAACTAGTACGTAAATGTTGATATGAAAAACCTTCCTCCCCCAGCTGACAGGAGACACACAGACAAACACAGTTTAACAGTTACAACTCTGCTCCAACTCACTATGATCCTCTCCTTGGTGTTGACAGAGGGCTGGGGGCGGGGCTTCTCCGGGGCCCGCCTCTGCACACCTGGACTCACACTCTGATTGGCTGGCAGCGCGCCTGGTCTCTGAGGGGTGCTCCGAGTACGGTAGGCGTCGATGCTGTCAATCAAACACACAAACAGACTCCCGTTAACAATCACAGGCACAAATCACACACGTTGGAGTGTCCTTGGGCAAGACACTGAACCCCAAATTGCTCCCAGTGAGCGGGCCGGCGCCTTGCATGGTAGCTTGCCGCCATTGGTGTGTGAATGTGTGTGAATGGGTGAATGAGAGGCCATTGTAAAGCGCTTTGGATAAAGGCGCTATATAAGTCAATCCATTTATGAATGAATGAATGAATGAATGGACTTTATTGTCATTGCTACACTACAGGTACCAAACAACGAAATTTAGGAGGGGTGGCTCCCCTGGTGTTAGGAAAAGGGAAAAAAATATAAAAAAATAAAAAAAAATCACAAGAAGGGAAGGAGCTGGTTTACATAAATAAAGGCTATGTACACTATCCACTATACTATACTGTACAGATAGACGACTAGGGTTGTCATATTGCACAATAGTATTATTTCACATTTATTTAAAGTGTCACAGTTTGCAGGCTTGAAATGTACATGTTTGTGCCTTTTATTTACCAATTGTAACTGACGTTAGTTGACTACTCTGTGTCAGTTCTGCTTCATGGCACACTGCTACCGTAATAACCTGTAAAGAGGGGCAGACCGATGCCGTACTGACCTGTAGAGGGGGGCCGTGTCTGCAGGGCTGGGGCTGACCAGCGGTGTAGTGGACTGCAGCAGGCTGCAACTGGCTGCTAACCTCTCTCTCTGTGGGGACATCAGATACTGACATGTGGAAGAGCACCCCGCCTCTGGAACTCTCTCCCCCAACCACTCAGACACTCTGAGTTCTCTGTTCTCCCATGCATACAACCTCCCCTACCCCTAACCGTCTCCCCTAACCCTGCCACCCCCCCTCCCCCCCTGGACATGCATACAACCTCCCTTACCCCTAACCGTCTCCCCTAACCCTGCCACCCCCCCTCCCCCCCTGGACATGCATACAACCTCCCCTACCCCTAACCATCTCCCCTAACCCTGCCACCCCCCCTCCCCCCCTGGACATGCATACAACCTCCCCTACCCCTAACCGTCTCCCCTAACCCTGCCACCCCCCCTCCCCCCCTGGACATGCACACAACCTCCCCTACCCCTAACCGTCTCCCCTAACCCTGCCACCCCCCCCCTGGACATGCACACAACCTCCCCTACCCATCTCCCCTAACCCTGCCACCCCCCTCCCCCCCTGGACATGCATACAACCTCCCCTACCCCTAACCATCGCCCCTCCCCGTTCGTTAACTCTGTGTTCTATGTGCTCATGTTATCTGTTGTTTGTTGTTTCTGTGTTTTCCGTTTTTCCCATATTGTCAGCGTCTTTGAGCCTCGGAAAAGCGCTATATAAATATAATTTATTATTATTATTATTAAGAGAGGCAGCAACAAACTGCGGTCACCTGAGACTGTGAGCTCCTATCAATCTGACTAAGTGAGAAAAGTGTACATGCACAATTGAAGTGGCAGTGGCAGAAATGTAACTAATATACACATTCCAAATGTTTTATCGCTCAAACTCGTTCTGGTCTTACAACTAGCCAGGTTCATCCCTAGATAGATGGCCTTCTGTTTCAGCTTTAAGGAAACGCAACGACTGTCTGGCGCCCCCTGGCTGTGGAGCCTAGTCTTACCATGGGAGTGACCATAGCTGAGTCTTACCATGGGAGTGACCATCGCATCCACAGACTTGCCGAGAGGAGAGAGGACACAGCTCGGGTAACTCAGCAGCTCGTCTCCGCTGGTGTCCACCTCCTTGGTCTCCTCCTCAGGCTCCGTGTTCTCTGTCCTCCCCGTGCTCCTGTCACCATCCTGGGGTTCCTCCTCCTCCTCCTCCTCCTCCTCCAGACCTCCCTGCCCAGCGGCCAGCAGAACCTCCTCAAACATCTGGTCGATCATCTCAGCCGTGTTGGTCTCGTCGTGTGATCCCAGTTCCTCTGTGTGGACGACACACCGTAGAAAGTGTTCAGAGTCACATTCAGATGCAAACTAGGGACCCAGAGATTTCTGACACTTGGGTTTCCCAACCTAGAACAAGTTAATCGCTGTGATTAATCGATTAATCGAAGTGCCGTAATTTGGCAGTTGACATTTGCAGAAAGTGATGAGGTGACAAAGTACAAACCGGTGTGACTCAAGGCGTTAGGATATGAGACGTGTGCGCATGTGTGTGCAACCCAAGATAGCCTCACCTGCCTACCTTGTGTCCCAACATATTCGACACTCGAGTTGCGTACCTTGTCAGGTGTGTGTTATCCAACAGTCAAGTGACAGCCTCACCTGCCAAGCTTATGTATATATATATATATATATATATTATGTATGTTTATATACCCGCGTAAAACAGTATTGTGCATAACCCCAATCCGCATTCTAGTGCCTCATGTGTCCAGCTACCTACAGTTCACCTCCTGGTGTGTGTGTGTGTGTGTGTGTGTCACCTCGTGCCCACAGCCTAGATGGCGACATCAAACCTCACCTGACACGCTTCCACTCGCAGCTGAGTAATCCAGCTCAGACACAGCAGAGTCATTGATGGTCTCAGGCTCCAGGACGAAGGTGACCGTCTTTAACTTGACTCTACTGGCCTTCGACCTCTGCTGTCCTGCCTGATCCTCATCTGTAAGGGCCTCCATGTCAACCTGCTCTCTCTCTGCCTCATATATGTGTAGCTCCACAACGCCATGTTCTTTCTCTGACTGGGAGTCGAGATCTGGCTGGTCTCTCTCTGCCTCCTCAGCCATGCATCCCTGGTCTCTCTCTGCTTCGCCGTGGTTACGTAGCTCCGTAACACCTTGTTCTTTCTCTGAGTAATCATCTGCATCGGCCTCCTCCACGTCAACTCGTTCCGTTTCGGCCTCATTTGTGTCTCTCTGTTCTCTCTCTGACGGGGATGACGAGCTCTCTGTCTCCCTCTGGTTCTGACCTGACAGAGCATCACCTGAGGAACGCTCCTCCCCACCCTGGACCTCCTGAGGTAAACAAGACGCCTCGCCTAGGTGCTCCTCACCTAAAGAAGACTCGGTCTTCTCTACCTGTTCGTCACCTCGCTCTTCAACTGGAGACGTTCTCTCTCTCTGCGTTTCCTCCAGACAGGACAAGACAGGCTCTTCCTGCTCCACATCTAAACTAGCATTTCCCTCCCTCTGTTCCGCAACCTTCAGGGACTCCACCTCCTCCTCCTCACCTAGAGGAGCCCCCTCCTCCTTCTCCCTCTGTGGACAGTCCACTACCACCTGCACCTCCTCCTCCTCACCTACAGACACCCCCTCCTCCTTCTCCCTTTGTGGACAGTCCACTACCCCCTGCTCTGACTCCACCTCCTCCTCACCTACAGACGCCCTCTCCTCCTTCTCCCTTTGTGGACAGTCCACTACCCCCTGCTCTGACTCCACCTCCTCCTCACCTACAGACGCCCTCTCCTCCTTCTCCCTTTGTGGACAGTCCACTACCCCCTGCTCTGACTCTCCCTGCTCCTCCTGCTGCCCACCTGGCTGGCCTGGAGTCTCCTCCCCTACAGGACTAGCTGCCTCCTGCTGTTGATCTGATACAGACTTCTCCTGACAGCTCTCCATGTAACAGTTCTCCTTCTCCTTCTCCTTCTCCTTCTCCTCCTCCTCCTCCTGCTGTTGCTCCAACTCCTCCTCCTGCTGCTGCTGTTTGGTCATGGCTGTCTCCTTCACCTCTTGAGGTGGGACAGCCATGTAACCTGAGGTCTGTGCCTCCTCACCTGTTGGATAATCACACTCTCACACCTGTGTTCTACACTGACAGACCTTCACACCAAACTCTACCCTCCAATCAATGACTTTCTATGCAAAGGTTTTTATTTTGTGGTGGATGTCTGCCTATGTGAACACGGCACACAAATATTGGTATACAGTAATATACAGTATTTCGGTCTAAATTAATATAGGCGTCTAAATGTATTGTAAATGCTGCAGTGTAACTCCATGTCTGTTTATAAGAATATCTGTATGACACAGAAAAATACTATTTTCTAACCACATTTGTATTAAGTCATCTTCATCATCATGTTTGAGTTTCTCTAACAGCATAATATGTACACTAATTATATATATATGTACATTATATATATATATATATGTATATATATATATATATATATATATATCAGGGTTTCCGTTAACCGGTAATTACCGGTCTTTGTCCGGTCAAATTTGTTGAAGTCCGACAAATTTAAACCTCTTCGGTCATAATGTCCGGTGAAAATAATTCCCTCTAAGCACAATTTGAATACAATTCGCTAAAGTTCACATTCTGATTCCTTCTATATTAAAAAAGACGAATATATAGGCTATATATTTCTTTTATTATGATATGATTTGACGCCTCCATGATGATGACTGCTAATGTGTAGGCTAGCCTATGCGAAACAGCGGCGGCAGGGTTGCCAGATGGGATTGACAATACAGCCTAACCAGTCTATTACCGCTAAACCCAGTAGCCCATTCGGCGATAACCCGGCCCATCTGGCAACCCTGCGCAGCGGGCCACCATAATAATAACTTGTATTTGTATAGGCTAGCGCTTTTAACCTGAAAACGTTGCAGCAGCACCATAGCGAGCGAGAGGTAAACATGGCAAGACAAAGTAAGCTTAACAATTACTTCATGAAACCAAGCTACAATGAGTCTGAGGAGAAGTCTGACTGTAAAGAGATGGAGGCGGGCTGCATTTAGATGGGGAAGGAAAAATGTTCTGCTCACCGTGCAAAAAATCGGGGAGGAATAACGGATTCACGAGAGGAGCAACGAATATGAGAATGTCGGTTCTCACTGATCACAGGCGGTGCAGTGAGCACATATCGGCGGTCAGTTTGAGGCAACAGTGGATTGTGTACATAGCCTTTATTGATGTAAACCAGCTCCTTACCTTCTTGTGATTTTATGCATCTATGCTTTTTCTAAAATGTGTTTCTTTTTCCTTTCCTAAACACCAGGGGAGCCTCCCCTCCTAAATTTCGTTGTTTGGTACCTGTACTGTAGCAATGACAAATAAAATAAAGTCTAAGTCTATCTAAGTCTATCTAAGTCTAACAGCAAACCGCTATGAAAGACCACTGTGAGCAGGCTAATGAAACGGCTAACAATAAGCTGCACTCTCAGTCACTCAACAAGTTGCATTTCATGGCAAAAAATGGCATCGCATGTCATCAGTATGTGGGACTGACTGAGCTACTGAAAGCAGTTAAGGCTCCAGATTGTGTCTTGAGTGAGGGCATTTACCGCCACAGCGACGCCGTTGACATTAAGGCTGCCACGATTAGTCGACTAGTCACGACGACGTCGACTACCAAAATCGTCGCCGACATATTTGGTAATCGCCGTAGTCGCATGTTTTTTGGGAGCTGAAATAAGCGTTTTTTTTTGTTTTTTTTTGCCTAGCACCAGGGGAGCCCCCCCTCCCAAATTTCGTTGTTTGGTACCTGTACTATATCAATGACAATAAAGACCATTCATTTCATTCGATAAGCATTCGTTTTTCTTCCCTGAAGCTGCCACTGGCTAGCGTCTCCCAGTGTCTTTGATGTACATGCGCAGTGTCGGTCATCCGGGGCACACGTGACTTCCCCGGAAAAACAAACAGAGAAATGTCTTCCTGTCCTCGTACCTCTAAAGTGTGGGAGTATTTCAACCACAACGTTGAAAAAAAGAATGTAAAATGTAAAATTTGCAAAGCTGAACTCGCTTATCATGGCAGCACGTCTATGATGCGCGAGCATCTAAAAAGGAAGCACGTTGTGGCAGATGACGAGGAAGACGATGGCTCGTCTCGGTAAGCTAGTTAGCTTGTTATTGGCTAACGATATCGTTACGTTAAAAGCCTTCTTACATTATTTTACGTTGTCATCAAAGCGATACTTATCAAATAGCAAAAAATGTTGTCTTAACGTTACAGTGCTAAGAAGGCGCGTTCTACTATGAGATGAGTGAAGCAAAGCAACACTTTTGTACTCTGTACAAGTATTTATTTTTGTTTTTGTATTCTTTTGGTTGCCTAGTGCCTAGCCTACCTCATTTTACTCAGCAGTTTGAACCCTCTACTACTCTTTACACAAGTGATGCCAGAAATAAATCTGCAAAGTTCATTAAAATATCTATTTTTGAGTGAACAATCATTTTAATTGTCTTTATTTTTAGTTAGCACATGCCTACAACAACAACTAACAACTTCAAGCTAAATTTAGAAGCTGATTTAGAAGATGATAGCTAAATAAGAGCAATTGAGTAATTGTGCGATAAGCTGTAATTTATGATCCGATTAGTCGACTAATCGTTAAAATAATCGGTGACTAGTCGACTATGAAAATAATCGTTTGTGGCAGCCCTAGTTGACATTGTGGCGCGCGTTCAGCGCTGGACATGGCATAGCGCGCATGCGAATCATGAAAGCCTATATTATATATCTCGCATCTAATCGTATCGGATGAGAAATAGACATTAAACGGCATATATAGGCTACACAACAGCTAATCACCGCGACAAACAGCTATATTATATTGGAATATGATGACCGGAATATCTCACGTTTGTCCGGTAAATTGAAATCTTCCCGGACACGTTGACCGGCACACATTTTTTCTAACGGAAACCCTGATATATATATACTGTATATATACTGGTATATAGCAAAAAACTACTTGGTTTCCCACCAAGCTCTGATATAGAGTTATTAGCTACAGACTCTTAAAGCTCAGCAATAGAGACAGAACATAATAGCCAACAAGATATAGATATGTAGCTAACTAGATAGAGAGCAGTGTATCCTGTCTATGGTCTCACCTGTGTCTGTGACCTGAGGCTCTTCTCCAGGTGTGGCAGGGGCAGGTGTCTCACTACCAGCATCAGAGTCTCCCTATTGGACAACCAAAACAGTTAGCTCATGTCCCCCCCAAAACCATTGTTGCTGTAGTTGAATAAAATGTGTACTGACTGATTAGGAAAGATCCAAACCAATCATTTTAAAACGTGGGTGGGACTTGTCCTGATATAATGGCTGCCACGCCCATGACTAAACTTACCTCAGCCAGCGACAACTCAGACCAGCTTCTCTTCAGCCAGGCGTTGTCACTGACGCGGGGTAGAAGGCGTAGCTCCACCTCCCTCTCCTGATTGGTCAGACAAAATACAAACCGTTGAGACACAAACTTCAGAAGAATCTTAACCATCGAGTGACATTGTCTGTGTATGCATCGCACACCTCTCCCAGGTATTCATCTGTAATTAGTTGGTGAGAAACGCTGGAAATCTCACTTCACTCTCAAAGGAAGCAATTTACCATGAGAGGAAGGGGGTTGTGTTACCCTGTACAGTGGTAAATGAGTCCACAACCCCCCGCCCTCGAATGGTAAATTGCTTTTCAACAACAGCCACCACATAATATAAAAAATAAATACACCGTTTTTTACAATCATTAATCGTTTCAGAATACATATATCTTTCCGCCACAGAATATAGTCCCATAAACCAGATCAACCATTGCATTGTAGGTCAGCACAGGTGTTCTTAATCAGATTGATTGGGAGGCGCATTGATACTGGAAAAGCGGTCTGAACTGAAGGTTGTTGGGGTATTTACCACTGTTGCTAGCCAATCAGAATCCAGTATCCAAACATGCTGTTGTAGAAAGTGTAGCTTTACAGTGAAGGCGGGACACCCACCTGGCGTATGCGGGACACCTCCATGGAGCTGGGCAGCACGTTGCCCTGCAGTTTCTGCTGGACGGTGGTGACAAAGGCGGACCGGGTGGTTCGTGGGCTGGGATTGGTTGGGCCGGTGGCGGGGGGGGGCGTGCTGGGGGCTTTGAACCGCTCCGCCCTGGAGCTGAACTCTGCCTCACCTGGGGAAACACAGCTCAGTGTTACAAGCCCCCTTGTACTGTTTCTCTGTTTCTCCAGTGTCTACAGTGTTTCCCCTAGGTTTGCTGCCTTGGGGGGGTGGCATGGACCGTGGCATGGACACCCCCCCCCCCCCCAGGGGGTAAGACCCTGCGACATACCAGCGTCATGTCCAGGGGTGTACTAACTTGTACATTAAGCCGCCTCACGCTACTGAAACAGGAGATAGGCTCCTGCCCTATGGGCCATTAGGCTGGAGAACCATCGGTTCTTAAATAGGAGCCAACGGACCCCGATGGGGATCCGAAGTGATATAAAGAGTTTACCTCGATCAATTCTCTTCATCGATATCACATTTTTTTCACAACTTTGCATGCTATACGATGCCACCATTTTTTTCCAGAGACGGTAAACACGGCCTAAGTCACATCCAGTTTTCTCCAACTGGAGAATGTGTCATGTCCGGTTTCAACGCCGAATTTCCATACCATTGGTCGGCCAACCCAAAAAAATCCCCCCCCCACAAAAAAATAAAATAAATCTGATACATGAGAAAGGTCAAAGGTCAAAGATGGTGCCAACATATCTCCAAATGGCCTAAACATATAGGTGTCCGCCTAAACATACCTGTACTAAAACAGGTACAAAGTTGCATTTGCTCACATTACTAACATCGACTTTGGCACAAGTACTAATAAGACCCTGGAGTACTGATTCCTAGATGATTTGGGCTTGGTTATCAGGTTTCCAAGGTGATATTCACTGTAAAAGCTGTTGTTTTTTTAGGCGGAGACTGAATTTGAGATGTTTTATAATGTTCTAGCTCTATTTGCTCTGACACATTTTGATTCTGACACTTCTACAGCCACCCCACAGGTGTTAGCTTTCATTTGATAACAATATCATTATGAAGGCCCTTGTGATTGTGGAGATATTCTATATTCACTGTGGGCATGTCATTTCGAGCAGAAAACCAGAAAAATGAGGTGGATAAGATGAGGTTAAGGCTACTTACTTATGTGGTCTTGACTACCTGTCCACTTTCTCACCTGGTTCTTGCTCTCTCTCTCTCTCTGGTGCACCATCCTGCTCTCTCTCCTTCTCTCTCTCTCTATCCTCCTCTCTCTCTTTTGCTGTCAACCAAAAGGCAAACATAACAACCAGAGTATTTATAATCTAATAAGAGGTATAAATTGATCCATATCAGATTCGAGGTATAAATTGATCCATATCAGATTCGGGTTGGGTGCATTTTTGTGTTATCCAACAGTCAAGTGACAGCCTCACCTGCCAAGCTTATGTATATATATATATATATATTATGTATGTCTATATACCCACGTAAAACAGTATTGTGCGTAACCCCAATCCGCATTCTAGTGCCTCATGTGTCCAGCTACCTACAGTTCACCTCCTGGTGTGTGTGTGTGTGTGTCACCTCGTGCCCACAGCCTAGATGGCGACATCAAACCTCACCTGACACGCTTCCACTCGCAGCTGAGTAATCCAGCTGAGACACAGCAGAGTCATTGATGGTCTCAGGCTCCAGGACGAAGGTGACCGTCTTTAACTTGACTCTACTGGCCTTCGACCTCTGCTGTCCTGCCTGATCCTCATCTGTAAGGACCTCTATGTCAACCTGCTGGTCTCTCTCTGCCTCCATGTCAACCTGCTCTCTCTCTTCCTCATATATGTGTAGCTCCACAACGCCATGTTCTTTCTCTGACTGGGAGTCTAGATCTGGCTGGTCTCTCTCTGCCTCCTCAGCCATGCGTCCCTGGTCTCTCTCTGCGTCGCCGTGGTTACGTAGCTCCGTAACACCTTGTTCTTTCTCTGAGTAATCATCTGTATCGGCCTCCTCCACGTCAACTCGTTCCGTTTCTGCCTCATTTGTGTCTCTCTGTTCTCTCTCTGACGGGGATGACGAGCTCTCTGTCTCCCTCTGGTTCTGACCTGACAGAGCACAGAGAGGTATAAATTGATCCATATCAGATTCGGGTTGGGTGCATTTTAAAAAAAGCGGATATTTTAGCCTACTTGTCAGATGTTTGGTGTCTACGTCTGTAATAATTGTACGCGAGTGTGCGAGTGTGTCCAGCGCGAACCGAAGTGTGGAGAGATAGTTCTGGCTATGCGAGACTACTGGCGGACTAACGTTACCAACGAGCCCATGGGCTTGCCACGCGCTAGATTCGGGTTGGGTGCATTTTAAAAAAAGCGGATATTTTAGCCTACTTGTCAGATGTTTGGTGTCTACGTCTGTAATAGTTCCTCTTTCTTGGGGGGGCGGGGGGCCCGCCCCCCCAAGGCAATGCTAGGGGAAACACTGGTCTATATTTATATATTTACTCTTCCTGCTACGACTGGTGGATTGATGATTCACTTCCTTAGTCAAATGTATTGATTGTAAGTCGCTTTGGAATAAGGCGTCTGCTAAATGCTAATAATGTAAATGTAAATGTAAATGTAAACTCACCAATGAGGCTCCGGTCCTGGAGGATGTTAGACGGCCCCTCGGCACCAGGGTCAGAGAGGCACCTCTGGGCCAACATGGGCCATCCTGTAACCAAGACAACCAGGATGAAACACAACAACACACCAAATGTACTGTGGAGACTAGGAACAACATCTTATGTATTTGTATCCTTTTACAGTGGCAAGAAAACATTAGTGATCCCTTGGTCTGATCTTCATCTAAGGTACGGTAATGAACAAACACACTCTGTTTTAACTAATAACACGCATTTTATTTCATCTAGGTTCTGGATTGGCCCATATTACAGGGGTAACACTTGTCCAGGGTTCCTACAAGTTTCAACAAGTCAAATTTAAGACCTTTTTAGACCTTTTAGGATAGAATTTTAGACCTATCGTGACACCATGTGATAGCTTTTTGTCATCTTCGAGGTGATGAAATTAGGGATTTCACTGCCATACAGACAAAAAAGGAAGCGAATTGGCTTTTTTTTGGTTCATTTCTGTGTAAATAGATGTGGTCGGACTGATTTCCTTGCAGGATCTCATTTTTAAGACCTAGCAGCTCATTTTTAGACCGAACAAGTGAACTGTAAGACCTTTTTAGGCCTTATACATCAGATTACTGGATTTTAGACTTTAAGGCTTTTTAAGACCAGCGCGGGAACCCTGCCTGTCTTACCCTCCTGCCTCTGGGTGAGCTGCTGGACTCTGGAGCGGACTGAGTGGATGGCCGGGGTGTCGGGCTTGATCTCCTGTTCGTTGAAGCGTGACGTGGAGGGCTTCGGGCTCTGGTTCTCCCGACCCGGGTCCACACGGCGCCGCTTCTGTCCATCTTTAACACCTGCTGAAGAGGAAGTAAGTAAGTAAAACGTTATTTATATAGCACCCTTCTCAGCACGAATGCACAGGGTGCTTTACATATAATTTGAAACATCAATGATTAGACAATGACAAACAGAGAGGAGAGCCACGGTGACTAAGCTGCCGAACAGAGGCGCGGCCATCTTGCTCTCGTCATAGAATGGAGGAACAGAGAGGAAACAGTTTAACACGAGACATAGTAGCAGGGGGGGGGGGCGGCGGCGAAGGCGGGGGGATGGGGCGGGGTGCGTGTCCATATATGCGTGTGTGGGTCCTTGGAAGGGAAAATCTGTGTCCGCAGAGTGTCATCGCGATAGCACAGCAGGTTGAGATGACCTCAACAACAGGTGACCATGAGGGATGGGGGAGGGAGGGGGGAGGAGCGCGTTCTTCACATGTGAGACTT
The DNA here is from genome assembly GCF_963989245.1 of Nansenia antarctica. NCBI lineage: Eukaryota > Metazoa > Chordata > Actinopteri > Argentiniformes > Microstomatidae > Nansenia > Nansenia antarctica. Next base: position 30,829,400 of record NC_137684.1, on the reverse strand, counting down.
GAAACTTCTTCTTTTGGGGGAGTTTTCTGCAGACTGAAAGATTGGTTGTTTGGGACACACAACATAACACCACATTCAGATCTCAAAGCCTAGCTACATATAACACCAATACATCCTTCCATAGCCTTTCAGGTGTGCTGCCCTTATGCACAAGCATGCATTGCTAATGCTCACACACCTAATATATACTCTCTCACACAGCCGGCGGTGACGTTAACACACACACACACACACACACACACACACACACACACACTCACCAGCAGAGGTTGAGGGGACGTTGTCCTCTGTGTCAGAGAGGGGTTCTCTCTGCCTCTTCAGAGCAGTCGGGTTCATGTTAGAGGTCCCTTCCATCCTGGGGTCATGTGAGTCAGTGGAGACAAATTAGAAAAACAACAGGGTTACACACTATCATATAACCAGGCTTTAGACTCATTGTGAACCAAAAACGACGTGTTAAGTTATGGCTTGTCAAACTCAAAAACTGCAAAACAAAGAAAGGACATTAAAACAGAGCGCCACCACCACCCATAACTTCACCTAGGCACTGACAAGGTTCTCCAGCACACAGCTTTAGTCCCTGCTACAGGGCTGCATGCTGCTGGTTCACTGTACTTCAGACAACACAATACTGTAGCAACTAACGACGTCAAGTCACTGAGAGGCTGATGTTTGCTACTTGCATGACCCTCCCCTCTCTTGTCTCCCGCCATGCAGGTTGTGATCATGATGTATTGTGAAATATGTTAATACGCCTAAACAGTAGGTGGCGCTCCCTACCCTAATTGGATGCAGTCATAGAACCTGTATGATACCTGAATAACAGTCAGTTAGTTCAGTAAAGTGATGGTCAATTGCATGTCAGGTCTCCATGTGAGTTATTACTGGTAAGCCCTGTCAGTCATTGTTATTAATAATAGCCTATATAAGACATATTTATTACACAGGTGACCTGGTGAATATTAACTATACCATATCACCGCCCATAACCGTGTGACTTCACAATAAACCCCATTCACCATTTATAAAAATACACAATAGACCACATTCATGCCTCCTACGTGTACTTAACTCCTACTCCTACGTTAACACTGCGTCGGTTGCTTAGGATTCAAAGCTTCTGTCAAACAGCCTTCTTTAAAGTATTATTATTATGTTATCTCCAAGATAGTGAGAGAAGTTCGAGTTACTCCCACACAACCTGGAGGAGGAGGGGGAACTCTACATTCACTGACACACACTGACATGATTCATACAACTGGATAGACTGCTCTCTGTTAACTCGAACTATGTTAACTCTTTTAGTCTAGATTGACAAATTCAGGGTTCCTACAAGTTTCAACAAGTCAAATCTAATACCCTTTTAGACCCTTTTTTAGACATCTTTGAATAGAATTTTAGACCTATTCGCAGCACCATATGATAGCTTTTTGCCATCCTCGAGGTGATGACATTAGGGATTTCACTGCCACACAGACAAAAAAAGGTCTGAAGGATAATTCATATAAAATAAACAAGTCCCATAATTACTCAAAAGTAAATGTATTAACATTAATAGTTAACTGTAGAAAGTCACTTCAACGTGAAGAGAACAACGTGCACAAAAGCTAATAACAGCTTAATGTTACATACTGTCTAGAAAGAGACAAGACACTTAACTATGTCACAGAGCTGGGGAGGAACTGCTGGGGGCATTTCTGTGAAAAGTGAACTTGTTGACTAGCAGCTAGCCAGCAGTGACACACAGCTAGCCTGTAGCCTGTCACGGGCTGTGTTCGGAATGGCATACTAGCATACTGCATACTAGCATACTCAATTAGTATATACTGCATAGTGCTTACTAAATTCATAATAAGTATGCCATTACCAGCCGACCGAAAATCTAGTATACATTTCTTGCATACTCAAATGTCACATAATCTACAGTGTGAACGCACTGCATACTCAAAATCTACGTCATATCTAGTATGCAGTATGCTAGTATGCCATTCCGAACACAGCCATGGTCTAGCGCGGTGTTGGTGGCTAGCGGGCTAAGCTAGCTGAAGAGCCGTTTGCTAGATGACAGAATGAGTCGTGTAACAGTCATCCACCTTTCAACATGTCAGAAACAAACGACCGAAAACAAAACACTGGCTACGGGTTTCTTTAGAAACAGGTTTTAACTTTCTAGTCTTACCTTAACAGAAGAAAACACTGGAAAACAAGATTCAAGATTCAAACAGACTTCTAGCTTCTAATCTAAACTCTCTCCTCCGCCTTCTGCACTTTGAATCTCAGCGGGTCTTATTATATGACGTGACGTGCTTCAAAACTGGCTCCGGTAGAAGTTGCAACTAACTGCTGATCCGGGGTCAGATGTTATGTCACCGTCGTCATGGTTACAGCCAGTGTTCGGGTGAAAATAATCTGATCCTAGGTCTGTAGTCGGGGGGGGGGCGGCACCCTCGGAATTACCGTAACACAACGTCTAAACGCGCAATTTGTTTAGCTATTTTACCGTAATCACAATAGTACACGTAGCTAAGTCAGTCAAGGCATTATGACATTGCAGTTTCAATGATACAGTCATTATTTTTTTCATCAATAAAAGGAAAGGAAAGTTGGCTAGTCTGGTCTAAGTTGTGTGTGTGATGTTTTCAATGTTTTCAATTGGCAATGTGTGTAGCACTCTGAGATTTCCTATGTAAAGTGCTTTTATAAATAAAATGTATTATTATAATTATTATTATTATTATTATTGTTGTTGTTTGTCTCTTGTCTGTCTGTGTTTTGTCATGGTTGTGTCTCTTATTGTTTCTGCTGTTATGATGTAATGTGTATTGTACATGTACATATATTATGTAGTGTTATGTTAGGACCCCCTCGAAAACGAGATGGCACATCTCAGGGTTAGGGTTAGGGTTAGGGTTAGGGTTAGGGTTAGGGTTAGGGGTTAGGGTTAGGGTTAGGGTTAGGGTTAGGGTTAGGGTTAGGGTTAGGGTCAGGGTTAGGGTTAGGGTTAGGGTTAGGGTCACTACTAAATAAAGTGACAATTGAGGAATAGGCTCAAATAAAGTAATAAAATAATAATAATAACAATAATAACTACGTTGAGTCAGGCCGTTAGGATGTTAAACCTTGTACTTTTATTTACTGTATATAAGGTCCAAAATGTATAGTGTATTGATGTACACTATACATATATATAAATGTATTGATCTTTATTATTATTATTATTATTTAATCTATTTTATTTGAGCCTATTCCTCAATTGTCACTTTATTTAGTTAAGTACTGTATCTATCTATCTATCTATCTATCTATCTAGTATCTATCAATGAAAATTGGGAATATTTCCTTTGATTTGCATGTAAATTGTGTAGAAAATCCCCCTCTCTATGGAAATGAGGTTGGTAAATAAGTGTGGGCAGTGTATGAGTCACCCTGATAAGGGATCAATCTAGAAACGTTGTTCTGCATGTGAGGAATTACCCGATGAGATCTATATCTGTATCCTCCTCACCGCCTGTCACTCACATCCTCCTCACCGCCTGTCACTCCCCGCTGTCAACACATTTCCCCAGGTCAGTTCTAGTCCACTTCTTCACTTGAAGTTTCACATCTGCTTGGAGGAATGACACCATACAATGTGTGAATGACAGAGCAAATATACTAAGAAATGTAATGTTGGGGATTCCCGAAGTTATTATTTTTATAATCCTATTTGAGAAACTCTACACTGGCTTCCTGTTAAGTTCAGAGTAGATTTCAAGATCCTTCTGCTTGTTTATAAAGCTCTCACTGACACAGCACCAGAATATCTGAAAGACCTTTTGCTAGCATATCAGCCCAATAGAGCTCTCAGGTCTTCTGCTAGCATATCAGCCCAATAGAGCTCGCAGGTCTTCTGCTAGCATACCAGCCCAATAGAGCTCTCAGGTCTTCTGCTAGCATATCAGCCCAATAGAGCTCTCAGGTCTCCTGACGCTGGTTGTCTCTGTGTACCTCATGTACAAAAGAAGAGATTTGGTGAGGCTGCATTCTCATTTTATGCAGATAGACAGATCTACCTCATCATCAGATCAATATTCCACATCACATCCGCTAGATCACTGCCCTTTGACCTCTCCCCTTTGACCTCTCCCCTTTGACCTCTCCCCTTTAACCTCTCCCTCCCTGGGAACACCCATCTCAGGCCGCCAGTGTGACGGCTAGGGTTCGAACCCTCAACCCAGGTCTTCTCCTGAATGTACCCCTACAACTTGGGTGGCTGTGGCGCAGGAGGTAGAGCTGCCGTCTAATGATCGCAAGGTTGGCAGACCGGCGGTTCGAGCCCCAGCTGGCCACATGTCGAAGTGTCCTTGGGCAAGACACTGAACCCCAAATTGCTCCCAGTGAGCGGGCCGGCGCCTTGCATGGCAGCTTGGCCGCCATTGGTGTGTGAATGTGTGTGTGAATGGGTGAATGAGAGGCCGTTGTAAAGCGCTTTGGATAAAGGCGCTATATAAGTCAGTCTATATATAAGTCAGTCCAACTTCACCCACTATCTGTAATGGCACCCCTGTGGCCTCTCTGCTGATAGAGGGTTCATAGAGGGTTGAGGGTTGCTGCAGACAGAGAAGTCGTAGGCAGTGTGGTGATGCTGCAGTCTTATCTTAGCAGCATCGTCACGTCTGTGTTCCTGTGACATAAAGGAAGTGACACTAAGGGAAGGCAACGAAGTAGACAAACAAGCTGATTGGGTTGCGGTCGGCAAATTATGAGGGCGTGGGGAAATACGGTGAATACCCTTGAATACAATGGTATCAATTCTTCCAAAATATTGAAAATACCTCACAGAGGTTCCAGGAGGGACAGTATTTATATGGGGCGCTGCGACCGTAAAGACTCAGAGGAGCCAAGACATCAACCATCAACTACCAGACGTACACAGACCTTCACATCTCCAACCACCATGAAGACTATCTGCTGTGCTCTGGGGTTAATGCTGCTGACAGTGTACCACTCCGATGCTTTCTGTAAGTTCATTCATTAAGTTTGTGTGTATGTTCTCTAAGGCCTTTGGCCTCTAGTCTAGTTTGTCACTCTCGCTGTCTTTGTTTCTTTGTTTTGTTTTTCTGTTCTGTCTGTCTATGAAATCTGTTAAGCGTCCTTGGGTTTGAGAAAGGCGCTATATAAATCTAAGATATTATTATTATTATTATTATTATTATGTGTGTCTTTCATACTATAACTGTGATAATGGTGATAGTAATATGCTGTATTATTGGCAGGTTTTCATGTGGTTTTTGATTTGATTAGGATTCCCATTAGCTTACGCAAAGCATCAGCTACTCTTCCTGGGGTCCACACGAAACTTATACAAGAAATCATCACAAAAACATATAGCAAAAATGTGGGTTAACAAAACAATATGTAACCAACTTATGTGACCACAGAGAATGTGCACATTGGTTTATATTTGTTTACTGCCCTCTGTGTCTTGGATAGGTTCATCTTTGAATGATTTTGAGAAGATTATCATTATTATAACATGTTTTATTAGGTTAATCGCCTCCCAGTTTAGTCTGAGTTTAGTCTAGTCAGCTCCAAGGACTTCCTTGCTCAGTGATCCATCAATCTCCTCTCCCCCACAGCGTTTGGACTGGACTCCACCCCTAACAACTGCTGTTTCAGCTTCTCCAGGGGCAAGGTGCCCCTGAACAAGATAGTCTCCATCCAGAAGACGTATACAGGCTGCCAGTTACCTGCCTTCATGTGAGTGTTTAAAATAAAACGTTTTAAGTTCCAGGTAACATGTTTGCCATTTAGCAGACGCCTTTATATCCAAAGTGACTTACAACAAATACATTTGACTAAGTAAGTGAATCATCTATCATCTATCCACCAGTCATAGGATGTTTATTTTAACAGTAGAGAACATGAAGAAGAATATAGACCGACAAGCATTATCCTAAGAGTGAATTAGTGAATTTAATTCACTCACTGACTTGCAGCAGATGAACAAGGACTATGAATAGTATTCTACAACAGCATGTTTGGATACTGGATTCTGATTGGCTAGCAACAGTGGTAAATACCCCAACAACCCACAGTTCAGACCGCATTTCCAGTATCAATGCTTCTCCCAATCAGTCTGATTAAGAACACCTGTGCTGACCTACAATGCAATGGTTGATCTGGTTTATGGGACTATTATTCTGTGGCAGAAGGATATGTGTATTCTGAAACGATTAATGATTGTAAATACATTAATTTAATGTTACAACTGTGTATTTATTTTTTATATTCGAGGGCGGGGGTTTCCACTACCCCCTTTCTCTCATGGTAAATTGCTTCCATTGACCATATACTATTATTTCTCTCCTATAGAGTCAAAACTGTCACAGGCAGAGCCATCTGCTTCAAGGCAAGTGACCCATGGGTGTCGAAAACCATCAACAAACTCAAGAAGGCCGTAGCGGCTGCCCCAACCAGCAGTTTGTCCACCGCCTCAGACTCATCATCACCATAGCAACCACACTACCCTCATCATCACCATAGCAACCCTCCTAACCTCAGCGAGGGCCGCTCCAGTGTCCAATCAGAGCTGGAGAGTCGTCATGTGCAGTAGATCTCTCTGGATGATGATTCTTCACTTTTGGTTTATTTTATTTTATTTTATTTTATTTTATTTGCACTTTAAACTTTTGGACTCAGAGAGAAACTGATAACCTCAAATTCTTGATTCACTTTTTCTTCTGAAAACTGTTTTCAAATGATTTTCAACTGTAATTACGGTTATATATTCATGTCTTTGTCATTATATCATTATATGCCAATTAAACAAAACAAACAGAAGGAGTGTTCAATATTTTTTTTTAAAAAGGGTTTTGAAAGCAGGTATGAATGTGTGTGTGTACAGTATACTTGTATTTAAATGATCAACGTGATGATGATTGCAAACTTAAATAAGTAAAAAACACACGTTTGGCTTAAGCATAACCTTCTGATCTTTAATATTAATAATAATATACAGTTAGATAGCGAGAACAGATGATAATAAAATGAAGAACAGAATAAAGCTGCAAATAAGTGTACATATAAAATAAAATAAAAACAATAAAAAACCCTCCTACTCTCATATCTACCGTGAACAGGGGTCCTGGATAGAGGGGAGTGGTTAAAGAAGAACAACGTAGGAAAGGTTTGTCCCGCATGTTAGAACTGCTGAGACTTTAAGACTTGTTAGACCATATCAGACCTGCAACAAGAGACCGGTCCTGAGAAAGCATACCCTTGGCATAGTAATGGTGTGTGTGTGTGTGTGTGTGTGTGTGTGTGTGTGTGGATAGTGAATCCTCAGAGGAAGAGTAGGTAATCAATAACTATTGACAGTACGTATCTGGACCAGAAAGGAAGTACATGGTTAGATGTTAGTGTGTGTGTGTGTGTGTGTGTGTGTGTGTGTGTGTGTGCGTGTGTGTGCATGTGTGTGTGTGTGTGTGCGCACGTGTGTGTGTGTAAGTTTATGTGTCTGTGCAGGTTATGTCCCTTTTGCATTTTGTTTTTAGTGCATCATTTATCATTTAAGCCTCTAAATTCGTAAAATCAAGACTACTAAAATAATGGATGCATCTATAGTATGACTCACGCAACGATCCTATTGGGTTTTAAGGGATCTTAGTTCTTCAACCATACGTACATCGTTATCATATATGAAAATAAAACATGACAGTCCTCGGAGAGGGAGGTTGGGGGTCAGGGGTCAGGGGTCAGGGGTCATCCCACAGTGTGGCTCGAGTTCAGGACAGTTCCATGTGAACCGAGCCCTGCTCCAGGGTTGGGGTCTCTCGAATGTCAAGTCAGTCAATTATGGAAGTACACTGAAATCACAATTCAATGTTTTGCAAATAGGGCGTTCATTGACTTACTTTTCAATGTTGTCATATTTAAATTCAATATACTTCCTGAATCGACTGAATTGAGATGGGATTCGATCCCAACCCTGCTCTGCATGGTCTCTCTACCAGGAAAGGTATAAGGAGAGGGGGCTGGGGGGGGCTGGGGGGTTGGGGGGGTTGGGGCCTTAGGGTTAGGGCTTCCACAAGATCCATCACTTCACAATATAAAACATCGCCATAAATCACTGTTATCATTGTTTCTAGACACCCATGCGATTTGCATAACATCATCCATTCAAATAGGGACACAATTATCAGATTTCGTATGCAGACAAATGTTGCAATGACACTGACAAAGTTAGTTTTCTTCTATTAGTAAAACTAGTTAGGAGTCATGGTTCTGATTGCATTATCATTATCAGGCAATATTTATGACCTCAACCACACGGTTTACTGTTGGACACACACACACACACATGCACGCACGCACGCAAGCACCGTGGCCATCCCTTGGCTAGAACCTTCTAGAAAGCTTTCTTTCATCCTAACTTGGCTTTCATCTCCTCATCATCCCTTTCCTGTTTCCCCGTACACTCCAACCTGACTCACACCTTTCATTCACCTACATACTCACCCCCCCCCCCCTCCCCACACACACACACACACACACACACTCAGGTGTGTGTTTAGCATGCACATGTCCCAGGTGTTCAGAGAACGTGTGTGTGTGTGTGTGTGTGTGTGTGTGTGTGTGTAAGTAATGTTTAGTAACGTTTATTTATATAGCACATTTTACAACGACAAACAGCCGCCCAAAGTGCCGTGTGTGTGTGTGTGTGTGTGTGTGTGTGTGTGTGTGATGGTTACTATGTGTTCCACATGTCTCAGTGGAGTGTGCTCTTGAGTGGTCCAACACTGGAGCTGCCTTCTTAGGTAGAAACAGGCTATAGGAGCGGCTGGCAGGGCAGCGTCAAGAGGACATACGTAGTTTAGCGTCTAGGAGTGTAAGAAGGGTTATGCATGGTGCCTGCCATGTGTTCGAACATGTAGATCAGAGGGACGACCTTTTCCTCCTTGTCGAGTATAGGCATTTACTCTCACAGACAAACACATGCATTCCCACAGTACATGGAACAGTTTTGGCAAAACCCCTGAAGAGGGGTGTGTGTGTAGGTGTGTGCATTAGTAATGTATGTTCAATAGGGGTATGTATGTAAGTGATGCCTGTATAGGTGGTGATGATGTGTGTGTATCTATCTATGCATGTACATATTATGTATGTACTATTTTATGTGCAATGTACAGTACAGCATGTAAGTGGAACATACATGTGGAATGTTTGTATGGAATGTAAAGTGTAAAGTACAGTCTATGTGTGTATAGCGAGTGTGTGTGTGTACTGTATGTGTGTGCATGTGGGTTTGAGGGTCATAGATCATGTGAGCATCAAAATGTAAAAATGAGTTTGTGGTGTTTTTAATTGCAGCAAGAGGTTGAATTCCTTAGAAGATTTTTCCTTTCTTTTTGTTCTTTTCCATCGTCCTGTAGAAAGAGAGCGAGAGAGAAAGGAGAGAGAGAATAACGTCAGGTTGCATCACGTTGGGAGTCATGAACAGAACTGGGTCAGATATACAGTATTTATACAGTTCTAAGAGTTTTCAAAGGGGGCGTGGCTTAGCGATAGGTCTATTACACCATGAAAACAGGCACAAAGCCTATACTTAATAATACATTCATAAAAATATCCATGTTACTTTTTTGGGTTTGTAGGTGGGCGAATAAACCAGTAAAACATTGACCAACAAATGGAATGAACGTGTCAGATATGAACGTGTCAGATATGAACGTGTCAGAAATGAACGTGTCAGATATGAACGTATCAGATATGGACGTGTCAGATATGGACGTGTCAGATATGGACGTATCAGATATGAACGTATCAAATATGAACGTGTCAGATATGGACGTGTCAGATATGAACGTATCAGATACGAACGTATCAAATATGAACGTATCAAATATGAACGTATCAGATATGAACGTATCAGATATGAACGTATCAAATATGAACGTATCAAATATGAACGTGTCAGATATGAACGTATCAGATATGAACGTGTCAGATATGAACGTGTCAGATATGAATGTGTCAGATATGAACGTGTCAGATATGAACGTATCAGATATGAACGTGTCAGATATGAACGTGTCAGATATGAACGTGTCAGATATGAACGTATCAGATATGAACGTATCAGATATGAACGTGTCAGATATGAACGTATCAGATATGAACGTGTCAGATATGAACGTATCAGATATGAACGTGTCAGATATGAACGTATCAGATATGAACGTATCAGATATGAACGTGTCAGATATGAACGTATCAGATATGAACGTGTCAGATATGTCAGATATGAACGTGTCAGATATGAACGTGTCAGATATGAACGTGTCAGATATGAACGTATCAGATATGAACGTGTCAGATATGAACGTGTCAGATATGAATGTGTCAGATATGAACGTGTCAGATATGAACGTGTCAGATATGAACGTATCAGATATGAACGTGTCAGATATGAACGTGTCAGATATGAACGTGTCAGATATGAACGTGTCAGATATGAACATGTCAGATATGAACGTGTCAGATATGAACGTGTCAGATATGAACATGTCAGATATGAACGTGTCAGATATGAACGTGTCAGATATGAGCGTGTCAGATATGAACGTGTCAGATATGAACGTGTCAGATACTCACTTGGAGGCGTCGAGCTTCTGCTGCTCCAGGATGCGCTGCTGGGCGTCCCAGTTGTTCCTCTCGCCCTCAAAATGGCGTCTCTTCTCCTCCAGCTCCTTGTACTGAGCCTCCAGGTTCTTCTTCATCTGCTCGTGACGTCTCTCCAGCTGGGGGGGAGGGGGGGGAGACATGAACAACGCACTCGCACACACACACACACACACACACACACAGACAGAGACACACACACACACACACACACACACACACGCACACACACACACACACACACGCACACATGCACACGCACACACACACCCTACGTACCTCAGCCTCAGAGTCCTTCAGTTTCTGTTTCTTCTCTTTGACCTTCATCTCAAACACCTGCTCCATCTCCGTCTCCATCTTCTTCATCTTCATCACGTGCTCCCTGCGTTCCTCCTCCATCTGGGCCAGTGGGCTCCTGGAGGGCAAACTTCAAAGGTCACACACAGCATCAGCATGCATCACTAATACAGGGTTCCTACAAGTTTCAACAAGTCAAATTTAAGACCTTCTTTAGACCTCTTTGAATAAAAAAACTTTGGTTCCAGCTTGATTAATTGTGTGTGTGTCCTCTCCTACTTGGTCAGTTGTCCCTGTGTGTGTGTGTGTGTGTGTGTGTCTCCTACTTGGTCAGTTGTCCCTGTGTGTGTGTGTGTGTGTGTGTGTGTGTGTGTGTGTGTGTCTCCTACTTGGTCAGCTGTCCCTTGGACTTGCTGTTGTCGACTCCGTTGCAGCAGGTGACGGCCGCCAGCTTCCTGCTGCGGTAGTTCTCATAGTGGACGTTGTTGGTCACGTCCTTCAGGTCCTGCATGTGAGTCCTGGAGGAGGAAGAGGAGGAGGCAGAGGAGGAGGAAGAAGAGGAGGAGAGATGAGGAGGAAGATGAGGAGGAGAGATGAGCGTCACTGTCACAAATGTCTCTGTACATTAGCTAAAACATTAGCGACACTGCACTTTTTGCACTTTTATTTCTGCACCTGTATTTGTATTGCACCTTGTTTTAAGTGTATTTTATCTGTTGTTTTCTCTTTTACTAGTGTTTTATCTGTTAAGCACTTTGGGCGCGAGAGCACCTCAGCCAACGTTGGACCCGGAAACACGTCACGACTTAACAACCGAATAGATGAAGCCTTCCTGTCGATGAACAGTAATATCAATCATAGTTCTTATCACTCCAGTATGACACGTTTGTGGTGTTAAGTGTATGGAACCGCTTCTCTGCATCAGAATGTTGTATTTATATATGATGTATCTATACAGATAAAGTTTGACCGCTGATACGTCCTCTCCGCCCCTCACCTGATGAGCATGTTCCGTAGCACGGTGAAGTCACAGTGTTCGCCGTTCTCCACTGAAACAGGAAGTAAGACATAACACGTCAGAGTCCCTCAGGGGATAGCGTGCAAACACCTAACATCCTAATATGGCTCTGGGTAAACTAAGTCTCTGGGGGATCTAAGGGATAACAGCCTGAACTCTGGGAGGGAACTGACAACACAAGTCTGTGATCGCTTAGAGTAACTGCAAAGATCCCAGCAGGTTAGCGTGTTAGCTAGCTAGTGAGAACGTGAAGCAGCCAAACAGAGACAGACATGACAGAAGGACCACCACTACTCATACAGTCTCTAACTAACCCAGCAGAGCAGCGTAGTAACACAGACATGGTCATGATGCTGCTACACACGCACACGCACGCACATGCACGCACGCACACGCAGGTCAACGGGCCACTGCCGTTAAGGAGACACACACTAGTAGTGAACTAGTAGCAGTATACACAGAATAGTCCACCACACAGTTCAATGACAATACACAGACAGACACTTGCACAGGTGAGACAGACAGACAGACAGACAGACAGACAAGACCACTGCTCAAAGCAAATCAGTTCCAGGTTGTTAGAGCTAGCTGCCAGCTAGTCACTTCTCTGCTCCGGCACACACAGACACGGTTAGACAAACACATGGGATTCTGGAAAAGGCCCGCAGTGAGACACCGGATCTACCGCCTCTACTGAGGATGTGGGTCAGAACCTAAAACACGATGACTCCTCCTTCCTGCAGAACCCCTCCTCCACCTCCACCTCCACCTCCACCAGAGCTTTTAATCTGACACGCTTCACAACTGACAGCTGTCAATCAAATCAAATCAAATCAAATCAAAAAGGTCACCCTGAGGGGATGGACGTAACCTACGTACCTCCGTACACCTTACCCACTTGTGATGAGGTGCATGCAAGAGGCCCCCCCCCCCCCCCCGCCCCCACCTACCTGTCCTGAGTGACTTCTGACGGAGGAGAGAGGAAGTGAGGATTACACCCCAGGTCCCGCCCTGGTCAACCCCATAACATCATCATGTGACCTGTAGCCTCCACCCTAACTAAGGTAGGAGGGGGGGGGGGGGGGGGGGTTACATGAGGTGAAGGTGGTGACTAGCTGGGGGGGGGGGGGGGGGGGCGCCTCAATGGGTGATGAGACAGGAAGGGGAGGGGTGGGGAGGGGGGGGGGAGGGGTCACGGGGTCGTACGGACACGTCAAAGCAGGGTTGGAGCTCTAATGGGATTAACGTCTTCGACACGGTGTCTAACCCCGTGGCAGAAAACTCCTGATGCTGGGTCTGGACTCTGGACGGCTCCTGGGATCGTCGGTTAAAGAGATACCATGAGCTTAGAATGAGAAGGTTCTATCTCCGTTTAGAATGATAAGGTTCTATCTCCGTTTAGAATGATAAGGTTCTATCTCCGTTTAGAATGATAAGGTTCTATCTCCGTTTAGGGCAGTTCAGAGATATTGAGCGTCAACGTTTTTACATTCCATTATGTTTTTGTGAGATGGAACCTTTGTATTTGATTAATTACTAACTCAAAAATTCAACATTTTAAAAATAACACCACACAGGCATTAATAAACACCTAATGGATCAGATTATGTAAAAAAAACTCAATTCTGACCAAAAATGGAGATAGAACCTTATAATTCTAACGTCACGATCTGACGTTAGGACTACGTTAGCGCGGACGTCACAGGAGGAGGCTGTCAGTCTGTCAGGCGGTCGGTCAGTCGCCCATCAGGAGTTTTACGCCAGAGTGGCTCCAGCCAGCAGCGACTAACACCTACTAGGCTGTGATGTTAACCTGCAGGGATGAGGCGTCTAAGTATGAACCTGAGCGATGGAAACGGTCTGTCTTAGAACCAGGAGGTTAGCGTCGTTGAATGGATGGTGAATAAAAGCCTCAGTGTGAACATGATGATGTCAGATATCGGAGGTGTGTGTTGTGGTTGTGGTTGACCCCCCCCACCCCCTTGAGGAGGAAGGAGAGGGGCAGCAAAGAGCTACCCACCCCCGTTCTATTTCCGGAAACCTTCACTGTGAAGTGTGCACTTATTCACTCGATCGCCCCTCGTGGGTTGAACTAGTGCACACTTCAAGGAGAAGGCGAAGGAGGAACGGGCGAGGAGGAGGAGGAGAGGAGGAGGGGGAATCAGAGAGTGCATGTCAGGGTTCCCACACCTTCTGAAACATCAGATTCAAGCACCTTTCAAGGACTTTCAAGACTCAATTTCCTTGAGGGAAATTTTCAAGGACCCGTGGGAACCCTGGCAAGCCTATATATAATAATATGAGTATGTTTCTAGAACGATCCAGAACCTTTTCATTAGTCTGTTATCCAATGAGCCGCTGTTATCCAATGAGTGATGACGACAAACCAGGACTAATCACCAGGACTAATCAGGACCATGGTTGAGGAGAGTCTGAGTTAGGGTGTGATGTGGCACTATTCTAGGAGGATCCTCAGGGTTAGGGGTTTGAACAGCATGACTTAAGCCCAATTTATACTTCTGCGTAAAATCTACGCCGTACCTTTTCGCGCACCTCTCCAAAAAAGTAACTACGTGGCACACCTACGCAGACCGTAAGAACTGTGATTGGTCCGCTTGGTAGAGACTTCCTTCTTCCGCAGGGCGACGCAGACCGACCAACGCAGAACTATAAATTGGGAGAGCCCTTGCGTAGGCTACGGCGTAGCCACGCGTAAATTCGACGCAGAAGTATAAATTGGGCTTTAGACTAGAGCACCACATAGATAGATAGTCCATCTAATGACCATCTGGCTGAAATACATTGACAAGGTCTATGAGGTTTGCTTGGTTTGGATGGGGGGTTACAGCTTTGGGACTATTCCATTGGTTCCACTGTGCTAAGCAAACTAAATCAAGCGCCGTTCATTTGAGAGAACACGACGTACACTCACTGAACACTTTATTAGGAACACTAATGTACTAATACTGGGTAGTAGGGTCTCCCTTTGCTCTCAGAACAAGCTCAGATCTTCGCGTCATCGACTCCACAAGATGTTGGAAACATTCCTTTGATATTCTGGTCCATGATGACATGATCGCGTCACGCAATTCCCGCAGACTTTTCAGGTGCACTTTCAAGCTGTGAATCTCCCATTCTACCACATCCCAAAGGTGTTCGGTTGGATTCAGATCCGGTGACTGGGAAGGCCACTGAAGAACACTGAACTCATTGTCATGTTCACGAAACCAGTGTGAGACGACTTTTGCTTTGTGACATGGTGCATTATCATGCTGGACGTAGCCATTAGAAGATGGGTACATTGTGGCCATGAAGGGATGCACATGGTCAGCAACAACACTCAAATAGGCTGTGGCATTCAAGTGATGATGGATTGGTATTAAGTTAACGGGACTCAAAGTGTGCCAAGAAAACATTCTCCACCACACTATTACACCAACTGAATGAATGAGACAGGTGGACAGGTGTTCCTAATAAAGTGTTCAGGGTGAGTGTGTGTGTTCGAGCCAGGTCTGCTAGATGACAGCAACAGAAAGGTGGAGAGGGGGAGGGGGGGAGGCCTGAAGGAGGAGAGGAGGGGAGGAGGAGAGTGAGAGATGATTTGTTTACCAAAAACGCCCTCTGTCAGTCATGGAAAAGAATAGACAGAAAGAAAAAAAGGAGAAAAAGAAAGAATGAAAAAGTGAAAGACTGATAAAAAACAACAATTGAAAAGGTAGTTTTTTTTAGTTTTTTTTTAAGGGACAAAGAAACAGACAGAATCTCTCTCTCGCTTTCTGATGTCATAGGCTGCCAAAGGGAACTACAATACCCAGATTGCACCCTGTCCCCCTTTTCCAGAATCCCTGCCAGACACACTATCTGGGGTGATAGTGTGTGTGTGTGTGTGTGTGTGTGTGTGTGTGGAGGAGGGGGTGGGGGGTTGAGGGGGAGGGCCCTTGGAGAGAGCATGCACAGTGGCCCCTACACAAGTACCTGGATGCCTTCCACTTTAATTTCAACTTTAATAACTTGACATTCTACAACAACAACAACAACAACAACACAACCCCCATAACCCACGCCCCTGCCTCCCCCTCCCCCTCATCGCCCCCCTACCCCCCCCTGCCTACCTTCTGCCACGCCCCAGGGGTACTGGCGGCCTCGCACCTTCCTCCCCCTCCCCCCTGCCTCCCCCTCCCATGCCCCTGCCCCCCCCTCCCCCTCCCCCCCGCCTACCTTCTGCCACGCCCCAGGGGTACTGGCGGCCCCGCACCTTCTTCCCGTTGACCTCGATCACCACGTTGCTGCCGACCACCGCCAGGGGCATCTTCTCCTGCCGCAGGGGAGCAGACGGTTAGTCAGCCTGAACACCTCTGTGACCTCTGACCTCTGTGACCTCTGACCTGCTAGATACAGGGTTCCTACAAGTTTCAACAAGTCGAATTTAAGACCTTTTTAGACCTTTTTTAGACCTCTTTGAATAGAGTTTTTGACCTATTCGCGACACCGTATGATAGCTTTTTGTCATCCTCGAGGTGATGAAATTAGGGATTTCACTGCCATACAGACAAAAAAGTCTGAAGGATAATTAATAAAAATAAATATTGGTTCCAGCTTGATTAATTTCTGCGTAAATAGATGTGGTCAGACTGATTTCCTTACAGGACAAGCTAATCTCATTTTTAAGACCTAGCACCTCATTTTTAGACCAAATAACTGGAATTTGGGACCTTTTTAGGCCTTACACATTGGACTGCTGGATTTTAGACTTTAAGGCTTTTTAAGACCAGCGCGGGAACCCTGGTTTGATGTATTGAGGTGAGGTCAGAGTTGTATTGTGTTATTGTTTTGTTGTCGTCTGCCGCGCTACCTTGATCTTGTCTACCTTGATCTTGTCTACCTTGATCTTGTCTACCTTGATCTTGCGGATGAGTTTGCTGTCCTCGTCGTCCTCTCCGTCGGGGAACTCGTAGATCTTGATTTTGTGTTCCTGGATCTCCTTCATGATCTGAGGAGAGGTGAGGCAACAAGGGACGTGAGACCGCCTCTCTCTCTCTCTCTCTCTCTCTCTCTCTCTCTCACACACACACACACTCTCTCTCTCTCACACACCTCTCACACACTCTCACACACTCTCACACACTCTCACACTCTCACACTCTCTCACACTCTCTCACACACTCTCACACTCTCACACTCTCACACTCTCTCACACACTCTCACACACACACACACACACACACCTGTTTCTTGAAGAGCTGGCACTCCTCGGGGGTCAGGGTATCGGCCTTGGCGATGAGGGGGATGACGTTGACCTTGTCATGGAGACGCTTCATGAACTCAATGTCCAGAGGCTTCAGGCTGCAGGGGAGAGCCACACAGAGAGAGAGACATGATGGTGGTGATGATGTCCAGTAGTACATCTGTGTCCATTAACATTTTTGTTTTGGGAATTTAGCAGACGCCGCCTTTATCCAAAGCTTCCAACAAGTCCACTTGTCTGAGTAAGTGAATCGTCTATCCATCAGTCATAATAAGAAAAGGGTAATCTATGACAAAACCAGGGGCCATTGGCAGTTACAATGCTAGAAGAAGGAAGAATTACTTTTTTTCAGACACACCGCCTCCCCCCCACCCCCCTCTTTGACGAAACACCGTCAATAAAAAACTCTGCTGGATGGAAACTAAACGCTCTCTTTAGCTGCGGTTAACCTCAACGACGCTGCGATGGAAATGTGGAAACCATTTCAAAGTGTTAGGACGAATACGCATCGAGGAGGGCAGAGGAGGTGGTCGACCACAGCTGAGAAGATCAGCATCTCTGCTAACTCCTCTCACACACACACACACACACACACACACACACACACACACACACACCCTCTGTGGTGTTCTAACTCCTCTCACCTCTAACACTCTGTGGTGTGGATGAGACATGAGCAGCGAGCTGTGACGTTTCCACAACCATTGAAAGCAACATGCATCCTGGTTTCAAATAATTTCAAATACTTTGCTCTACTGTATACAGAATATGCTTGATTCAATGTGCCTGATTCAATGGAAGCAAAGTGTCAAATGTTTGTCTATACATATCTGTGTCAAATGGCTAGGAATGAAGACATACGTCACAACAACACAGTTTAGATTCAAAGTGATTCGACACACTCGGTCAGTGACACACTCGGTCAGTGACACACTCGGTCAGTGACACACTCGGTCAGTGACACACTCGGTCAGTGACACACTCGGTCAGTGACACACTCGGTCAGTGACACACTCGGTCAGTGACACCGTCAGAAACACATCTCTCCTGCGGTAAAGCCTCACAAAGTCTCTGTTACCCTACAATGTTCACACTGACTGCAGTTCACAATGTCACCACCAGAGGGCTCCCGAGCCACAACAACACCATGGTGGAATAAATCAAATACAAAAAAAATCTGAGAAACACTTCACTTGTCTTACTGTATATAATCATGTTCATGGGTAAACACTGCATCATGTCATGGTGGGTCGATAAGGAATTCCCTTTGTTAACTCTGTCAGTCTGTCAGTCTGTCAGTCTGTCATTCTGTCTCTCCAGGCTCGGGGAGGGAGAGGGAACAATGGAGGACTTCTTCTCCGTGGCCTGAGCTAGTGAGTTGAGCTGTGTCCTGAGTCAGGGGGGGGGGGGGGGGTCGGGGGGGCAGGCGGGCATGAGAAGACGTGAGCAGGGGTCGGAGGTACGGACGGACGCGACCATCAGCCATCGAGTACCAACACATCTACATAATGTAGAACCTTCTCTCCAAGAATCTCAGGATACAGTATATCATCATCCTATCAGATTCTACACACAGGGTTCCTACAAGTTTCAACAAGTCAAATTCAAGACCTTTTTAGACCTTTTATGGACCTCTTTGGATATAATTTTAGACCTATTCGCGACACCATATGATAGCTTTTTGTCATCCTCGAGGTGATGAAATTAGGGATTTCACTGCCATACAGACAAAAAAGGAAGCGAATTGGCATTTTTTTGGGTTCCAGTGTGATTCATTTCCGTGTAAATAGATGTGGTCGGACTGATTTCCTTGCAGGATCAAATTTTTAAGACCTAGCACCTCATTTTTAGACCGAATAACTGAAATTTGGGACCTTTTTAGGCCTTATACATTTGAATGCTGGATTTTAGCCTTTAAGGCTTTTTAAGACCAGCGTGGGAACCCTGTAAACAATGAACATTCTCTCCAAGAATCTCAGGATATCTCATCATCGTATCAGATTCTACAGACTGTCCTAATAACCAGTTGTCCTTCCAAATGTTTAACAAGCAATTACACGATTTCTCCTGATTATTCTAATTACAGCAACCGTTCTAACACAGAGTAGTGCTTCAAAAGATTGGGTTGTAAGAATTTGTTGTGTGTGTTTTTTTAGGGGGGGTCGGTTCAGAGAAAAACCCACTACATAATTATTATGAATTATTCGTATAAATGATACATTATAATTCGGGCCTCGATGAGGGAATGTTCTAGGCTGAGAGTAAAGCATCTGAAGGGTTGTGTGTGTGTGTGTGTGTGTGTGTGTGTGTGCCCGGGGCTCCTCAGCCTCTCTGAGCTGAAGCTGCCTGCTGATTGGCTGGCTCAGCGATGGTGAGAGCCGTCCTATCACACCCTCCACAGAGCGCTCAGCTCAGTCTAGTGATGTTATGTAACCTTGTAGGTCACAACACTGCCTGCCAGCCTACATCTCTCTCACGCCCGCACACACACACACACACACACACACACACACACAGAGAGACACTATGCACCCACACACACACAGACACTATGCACCCACACACACACACACAGACTCTATGCACCCACACACGCATGCACGCATGTGAATATGCACACACAAACGTGCGCACGCGCGCACACACACACACACACACACACACATAGACGCAGACACACAACACGCCTACACACGCTGACCCAGTGCGTGTCCTCTCACACAGAGGCAGTAGGCCCACAGAGACAAAAGAGAAAGAGACACACAATCAGAAAGACACAGAAATAGACGCTGCGCTAAAATCTACGCCTTATGTAATAAACGACAGCTCCTCGTGGGTAGCTACTAGCTAGCCTCGCATAATCAGAGAGACAGAGAGAGAGAGACAGAGAGAGAGAGGGAGAGAGGGAGAGAGACAGAGAGAGAGAGAGAGAGAGAGAGTGAGACAGAGAGAGAGAGAGAGAGAGAGAGACAGAGAGAGAGAGAGACACAGAGAGAGAGAGAGAGAGACAGAGAGAGAGAGAGAGAGAGGGAGAGAGAGACAGAGAGAGAGAGAGAGAGAGAGAGAGACAGAGAGAGAGAGAGACAGAGAGAGAGAGAGAGAGAGAGAGAGAGAGAGAGGGAGAGAGAGACAGAGAGAGAGAGAGAGAGGACAGAGACAGAGAGAGAGAGAGAGAGAGAGACAGAGAGAGACAGAGAGAGAGAGAGAGAGAGAGAGAGTAGAATCCAGGGTTTCCGGGGCACCGGCTGTGAGTCAGTATGCAGAAGTCTCAGGGAGACATTGGCCACTTCCTGCCACAGCTTGTAGATCTAAAGGGCTTGGGCAGATACACAGTTATAATGGTAGTATCCTCCCTTTACACGAGAGCTGAGACACCCGCTTTTCCCCTTTACTGTGTCCCCCAAGACTTCTACTGCCCCCCCCTGTACTGTTTCTCCAGTGTCTATATACAGTATGTAAAAAATAAATTAAAAAATCCTTCTATCACTGAGACTGCCAGTGGCCCCGGGCCTGAGCTGGATTACTCTTCCTGCTACGACTGGTGGATTGATGATTCACTTTTCTTAGTCAAATGTATTGATTGTAAGTCGCTTTGGAATAAGGCGTCTGCTAAATGCCAAACATGTAAACAAACAGGACAGGACAGGACAAACAGACTGAAGCACAGCTTCTACCCCAGGGCCATCCAGGCCCTGAACACAGCAAAGACCTAGGTTCTGGGCCCTGGACAGTCTGGACGGATTGATGGCAGCTGCTGGATTGAAAAAATCAGGTGTAGTGCTGAGGCACAAATGTGTACATTTAAAGCCTGCAAACTGCGACACTTTAAATGAATGTGCAATAACACTATGTGCAATATGACAACCCTAGTCGTCTATCTGTACAGTATAGTATAGTGGATAGTGTACATAGCCTTTATTTATGTAAACCAGCTCCTTTCCCTTCTTGTTTTTTTAGTTTTTTTTTTTCTTTCCTAGCACCAGGGGAGCCACCCCTCCTAAATTTCGTTGTTTGGTACCTGTACTATAGCAATGACAATAAAGACCATTCATTCATCATTCATTCATAAATGTAAATGTAAGAGCTTGGGGTGGGGTGGGGGGCGATTTTACTTTCTTCCTTATTTGAAGCGAGGAGGTAGGTGAGGAGGGGTCCAGTCTCAAGTAGTAAAAGGTGCTGGTGCTCATTTTAATGTACAGTACTGGTGTTCATAGTGAATATCCGTATTCATCAGCCATTCGTCTGTAAATATTCTATTCAAGGTGCCGGTTTCCCCCAAGTCCTGTCAGTACCTACCCGTGGCCAGAGGGGGCGATGAAGTAGAGGCAGCAGTGAACCCTGTTGTCTGGCATCAGTCTCCTGTTGACCCTGGACTCGGCGTTCAGGAAGTCCTCACACTTAGTGTCAATGTAGTTAATGACAGGCTGCCAGCTGCAGGAGAGAGGGATGAGGAGGAGAGAGAGAGAGAGAGAGAGAGAGAGAGAGAGAGAGAGAGAGAGAGAGAGAGAGAGAGAGAGAGAGAGAGAGAGAGAGAGAGAGAGAGAGATCAGAAACATGTCAAGAGAAACGGTTCCTTTTTCTTCAGAAGGGCTTTTCTCTGAACCATGAATTCACTGTCAAACATACCTACACTTTCGTGGCCTGGGGTGGTCCAGTGGTCTAGCACCGTGGTCTACAGTGCACACATATGCCCATGTCGGCATGGGTTCGTATCCGGCCAATGCCCTGCTGACATACCCTCTCTCTCCCTTCTTCTCCTTACTTTCCTGTCTGTCTTCGCTGTAGCTGTCTAATAAAATGAAAAATATGAGTGGGACTGCCCCACTCAGAAAAAAATAACTTTAAAAAACATACCTACACTTTCTCACAACATAAAGCCTAGGGGTGGACCCGTCACTCATCCTGGCACGCTCCAGATACCTACCAGTTACTGTTGTCCACCGCATCTCCAAACCCTGGCGTGTCGACGATGGTGAGCGTGAGCTGGACACCCCCCTCCTTCACCAGCACCTTGGACTGCTCCACCTGCAACA
This sequence comes from Nansenia antarctica, assembly GCF_963989245.1. Lineage (NCBI taxonomy): Eukaryota > Metazoa > Chordata > Actinopteri > Argentiniformes > Microstomatidae > Nansenia > Nansenia antarctica. Next base: position 30,807,145 of record NC_137684.1, on the reverse strand, counting down.
CAGAGACACAACACAGCTCTAGAACCAGGGTTCCTACAAGTTTCAAAAAGTCGAATATAAGACCTTTTTAGACCTTTTTTAGACCTCTTTGAATATCATTTTAGACCTATTCGAGACACCGTATGATAGCTTTTTGTCATCCTCGAGGTGATGAAATTAGGGATTTCACTGCCATACAGACAAACGGCATTTTTTGGGTTCCAGCTTGATTCATTTCTGCGTGGATTTCCTTGCAGGATCTCGTTTCTAAGACCTAGCACCTCATTTTTAGACTGAATAACTGAAATATGTGACCTTTTTAGGCCTTAGGATTTGGTTTGCTGGATTTTAGACTTCAAGGCTTTTTAAGACCAGCGCGGGAACCCTGTAGAACAGATCACTAGAACTTTATCCTCAAGCTCATCCACACAAACCATATAGTAGCTCATCTCATCTACCGTGTGTGTGTGTGTGTGTGTGTGTGTGTGTGTGTGTGTGTGTGTGTGATAGGGTGCTGGTTGATATCTCACACTTGGTGTGACTAGGTGACAGACATATCACTTCCTGCTTCAGCTGTTCTCTGTTAGACAGCATACTTCCACAGAGCTGTTGTTTCAAGGTTGACCCTGTTCAGCTGAAACAGTGAGTGTGTCTGACGCTCACAAACACATTCTTTAACTTCCACAACCTCCCTCATATACTGTTTTATTTTCCAGAGAAGGATACTATATCAAGCCGCCACTCAAAATACGTCCATACAAGTGTGTGTGTGTGTGTGTGTGTGTGTGTGTGTGTGTGTGTGTGTGTGTGTTGTGCTCGTGCCAGTGAGAGAAAAAACAGACGAGGAAAACCTCAGAAATGTTTCCCGTCAATTGAGTGAAACCTGAGCGGAGGGAATGTGGCCCTTCTGACAGACATAGTGGATAGTGAGTTGGACTTGTGATCGGAAGGTTGTGAGTTCAAATCCCGCCTGAAGCCACACCACTACTAGTGTGCCCTTGAGTAAGGCACTTAGCCCTCAGTTACTCCAGGGGGAATGTCCCTGTAATTCGTAATTGTAAATCGCTTTGGATTAAAAGCGTCTGCTAAATGGCAAAATTGAATTATTCAATTGACCACTGCTGTCCTGACCACGCCCGTCTAGTAGTTACAGGACAGTGATCAGGTAGGGTTCAGGTATGGTTCAGGACAGTGACCAGGTTTGGTTTTTGCAAATGTTTGTTTCATGGCTGTGGATCAGTGGCCCTCATGCAGCATTCCTCTCTGCAGAGCTACACCAACCCTCCCACACACACACACACACACACACACACACACACACACACACACACACACACACACACACACACACACACACACACACACACACACACACAAACACATCAGCGCTCTCAGTGTGCTAAAATCCAAATATAGCAGCCGAGCATCACTGTGTGTGTGTGTGTGTGTATGTGTGTGTGTGTGTGTGTGTGTGTGTGTTTTCTTATGAAACAACATAATTACAGCAGGCCTCAGATGGAGCTTTAGTTATTGGTGGGAAAGTAACCACTGCGTGTGTGTGTGTGTGTGTGTGTGTGTGTGTGTGTGTGTGTGTGTGTGTGTGTGTGAGCAACTGAGTGTCCTATGCTGATGCAGCTACTAATGTTTGTGTTCAAGAATTTTATTGTAAAATGTGAACGCAAATAAAGTGTGTGTCTGTGTGTGTGTGTGTGTGTGTGTGTAGTGTGTGTGTGTGTGTGTGTGTGTGTGTGTGTGTAGTGTGTGTGTGTGTATGTGTGTATGTAGTGTGTGTGTATGTGTGTGTGTGTGTGGGAAAGTCACCACTGGGTGTTGAGTTTCATGGGAACATTCCTGACCTCCTACTGACCCCTAGAGGCCCCGGGAGGAACTCCTCCTCCTCCTCCTCCTCCTCTCCTCTCCTCCTCCTCTCCTCCTCCTCTCTCCTCCTCTCTCCTCCTCCTCCTCCTCCTCCTCCTCTCCTCCCCTCTCCTCCTCCTCCTCTCTCCTCCTCTCTCCTCCTCCTCCTCCTCTCCTCCCCTCTCCTCCTCCTCCTCTCCTCTCCTCTCCTCTCCTCTCTCCTCTCCTCTCCTCTCCTCTCCTCTCCCTCCTCCTCCTTCTCGTCCTCCTCCTCCCTGTGTCCTTCCTCCCTGTGTCCTACCTCCCCCTCTCCTCCTCCTCCCTCCCCCTCTCCCCTTCTCCTAAACCCTTACACCCCCCTCCCTCCTCCCTCCCCCCTCCTCCCGTGTCCCCTTCTAAACATATACCCCCGCAAAACCTCCCAACACACCATCCAGTACATTCCCTCATCTCCTCATCCCTCTCTCCCTCCCTCCCTCCCTCTCTCTCTCTCTCTCTCCTCTCTGTCCCTCCAGATGCAGTCTTCTCATTTGTCGCTGTGCTGTTTATCAAGACCATATAAGGACATAAAACCCTGTAGGCTCTGGGCTCTGGGTGCGTTGGCTCTGGTCTGGGCTCTGTGCTCTGGGACTCTGGTCTGGGTGTGTTGGCTCTGGTCTGGGTCTCTCTGGGTGTGTTGGCTCTGGTCTGGGGCTCTGGGTGTGTTGGCTCTGGGCTCTGGGCTCTGGGCTCTGGGCTCCGGTCTGGGTCTCTGGGTGTGTTGGCTCTGGTCTGGGGCTCTGTGCTCTGGGCTCTGGTCTGGGAATCTGAGTGTGTTGGCTCTGTGCTCTGGGCTCTGGGCTCTGGCCTGGGGCTTTGGGCTCTGGGAGCGTTGGCTCTGGTCTGGGTCTCTGGGTGCGTTGGCTCTAGCCTGGCCGGCCGGCCTCAGTGTGTGACCGTCACAACCTCAGCGGTGGTCACTGGGTTTGTTTGCTTAGGTCTGATTGCTGTGTGCTCTCCCAAACTACCGGCCGCGCACTCAAGACCTGCAGGAGGGGTGACGGAGGCGGGGGAGGGCTGGAGGGCTGAGGGAGGGAGGGAGGGGTGGAGGGGTGACGGAGGCGGGGGAGGGGTGGAGGGCTGAGGGAGGGAGGGAGGGAGGGAGGGGGAGAGGGCTGAGGGAGGGGTGGAGGGCTGAGGGAGGGAGGGAGGGAGGGGTGGAGGGCTGAGGGAGGGCTGCAGGATCTCACTCTTAAGACCTAGCACCTCATTTTTAGACCGAATAACTGAAATTGTAGAACTTTTGTAGGCCTTGTAGATTGCCAGCCAGCCTAAGGCTTTTTAAGACCAGCG
>NC_137684.1:30763977-30796477 GCF_963989245.1 Nansenia antarctica | reverse complement strand
GACCTTGCAGTGTTCAACAAGAACACAAAGGACTGTGTAAAGAAAAGGGAAACTGTCGTATAACCGCCACGCTTCAGAGAGACCGTCATATAACCACCACGCTTCAGAGAAACGAGAAGAAGAAGATGTCATTCTGAGGGACCAGAGGGTCAACCCTACTACTACCCTTCTACTACACTGAGACACCCGTTTAATCCCTCAGATTACCCAAGCCTGCCTCCTCCTCCTCTCTACTGCCCTACAGGTCAGCAGGCAAGCTGGTCAGAGAGCTAAGCCAGTCAGACCATCTTATCAGTACTCTCTCTCTCTCACACACACACACCCCCTAATCCACAGACTAGGATCTACACAACTACTACTACTACAATTCCCCTTCCCATGTGTTCCCAGCACTACCTTAATTAGGCCCGGGCTATACTTTCTTTTATTTATGTTTTGTTTCTTTTTATTATTCCTACTCGATCTTTTCAGTTTGTAAAGCGTCTTTGAGTGTCCAGAAAAGCGCTATAAACGTCTAATGTATTATTATTATTATTATTATTATTATTATTATTATTATTATTACTACTACTACTATGAGGCACTGTAAGTCAATTCAATCGTGTCCTTCGTGTGGTGCAGACTGGTACATTGGTAGGTCTTGTAGGTCTTGCTGGTGTCCAGTAGACTGTTTTAGTACTGGACTTCAGTCCAGCATCGTGGGTTTGGCCTCCCTGCGCTGTACAGCAGCGTGGAACTAACTGTCCAAATCTTTCCAAATGTTTCTACAGAGACGTCGCCAGCTGGATCCAAACACACAGGAAACGGCTTCTCTTTTTTTTCTTTTTTTTTCCTGAATTTAAGAGAGGGAAAAATCCTCGTCCGGAGCCAAAACGTCCTGTGGCGTCAGTCTCTCTGAGTGACAGCGGAACAGGGGAGCCACGTCTAAATGACCCGGCTCTCGCGGGCGAAGCGGATTGGCTTTAAGCGGCGACCCCAAACATCATCTCCCGGCTCTGTCACAACAACACAGACCCAGCTGGCCTCTTCCCCCCGCAGCCAGCGGTCACATGAAGCCTCCAGCTGAAGCTGAAACTCTCCTCTGTTTGTATGACCGGCTGGTCTGGCGAGTCTTCACACGCCGACACCTACTGCTCACTCTCCGCTGGGCCAGAGCGCTGTACATTTACATTTACATTTACATTTTTGGCATTTAGCAGACGCCTTATTCCAAAGCGACTTACAATCAATACATTTGACTAAGCAAGTGAATCATCAATCCACCAGTCGTAGCAGGAAGAGTGATCTAGCTCAGGCCCGGGGCCATTGATAGAAGGAAAAACCTTCTTCTATCACCTTCTTCTAAACCTAGTTTTTTGTTTTTTTTTGCTGTATGACACACACTCGCTGAACAAACGCTAAATGGACTGCACTTATATAGCGCCTTATTCCAAAGCGCTTTCTTTACAACGGCCTCTCATTCACACATTCACACACCAATGGAGGCAAGCTGCCATGCAAGGCACTGGCTCATTGGGAGCAATTTGTGGTTCAGTGTCTTGCCCAAGGACACTTCGACATGTGGCCAGCCGGGGTTCGAACCGCCGATCTGGCGATCATTAGACGGCGGCTCTACCTCCTGCGCCACAGCCTCCCCCTGGACATTTGATTAGGAACACCTGTGCACCATCTCATTTATTCAGGCGGTGTCATGGTGTGGGGAATGTGTTCTTGGCACACTTTGGGCCAGTGAATACTAATCTATCAACGCTTGTATCAGGGTTCCTACACGTTTCAACAAGTCACATCTAAGACCTTTTTAGACCTTTTTAGACCTCTTTGAATATAATTTTTGCCCTATTCGTGGCACCACATGATAGCTTTTTGTCATCCTCGAGGTGATGAAATTAGGGATTTCACTGCCATACAGACAAAAAAGGAAGAGAATTGGCATTTTTTTGGTTCCAGCTTTATTCATTTCTGTTTGTCTCTCTGTTTACTCTCTGAGTTAGTTAGTCTGACTCTCCACACAATAGCTACAGTCTCTCTCTGTTTCTTTTGACAGTTAGCTAGTCTCCACACAGCAGCTACAAGTCTCTCTGTTTCTGACAGAGTTAGTTAGTCTCCACACAACAGCTACAGTCTCTCTGTTTCTGACAGAGTTAGCTAGTCTCCACACAACAGCTACAAGTCTCTCTGTTTCTTTTGACAGTTAGTTCGTCTCCACACAACATATTCCACATTTCCCATTAGTGATGTGTAAAGTTTGGCTCAGATGGGGTATGCAGTGGAATGAACAGACTGAAAGAGAGAAGCAGAAGAGAGGCAGAGAGGCCCGTCGTCTCAGAGTGAAACAGGATCCCGCGGAGTGTGAGAGAATCCTGCCTCCTCTCTCCCTCTGGCACATGTCACTTTGTCACAGTGTCATTTTACTAAACAGGAAACCCAAACCACTGAGAGATGTGGGAGGGGCCTGTGTTAGGCTGGTTTGTTGGCTGTGTGTGTGTGTGTGTGTGTGTGTGTGTGTGTGTGTGTGTGAGTGTGTATATGTGTGGTGTTTAGTGTAATGTAGTGTGTGTGCGCCTGTGTGTGTGTGTGTGTGTGTGTGTGTGTGTGTCTGTGTGTGTGTGTGTGTGTGTGTCTGTGTGTGTGTGTGTGTGTGTGTGTGTGTGTGTGTGTGTGTGTGTGTGTGTGTGAGTGTGTGTGTGTGTGTGTGTGTGTGTGTGTGTGTGTGTGTTGAAGAGTGTGAATACGACAGAGACACACTCAGATCCAGAATCATAAATCTATGGAAAGCGCAGCAGCAATTACAGCAGAGGGATTAGATCCAGACTTCATCCACAGCTCAATCCACTCACAGACAGACAGACAGACAGACAGACACAGACAGACAGACAGACACAGACAGACAGACAGACAGACAGACAACTCAATCCACTCAACCTCAAAGGCTCTATACACCACTGCTTACTTTACCTGAACATACAGACAGTCAACGATAGACAGACAGACAGACAGACAGACACAGACAGACACAGACAGACACAGACAGACACAGACAGACAGACAGACAGGTCCATCCATAGAGAAGCAGAGAGAATCAGTGACTCACCCACGACCATGAGAGTGAACTCGAAGCCCCTCTTCACAGACTTCCTGTACACCTGGTTGGGGAGGTTGGCGAAGCCCACATATCCCTCCAGGTTCCTCTGCTGGGAGGAAACATACACAGTTACTCTGGAGGCTACATAAACACTCATATAAATATACACACACACACACACACACACACACACAGACACACACACACACACACACACACACACACACACAGACAGAAACACAGTTACTCTGGAATCTACATAAACATCCATAAACACACACACACACACACAGGTGCACAGACAGACACACACACAGGTGCACAGACAGACACACACACACACACATACAGGACAGACAGACAGAAACACATAAACACTCATAAACACACACACACACACACACACACACACACACACACACAGGTGCACAGACACAAACACACAGGCGCAGACACACACAGACAGACAGAAACATAGAAACACACATAAACATTCATAAACACACACACACAGGCGCACACACACACAGGCACACACACACACACACAGGTGCACACACACACACACACACACACACACACACACAGAGATTTGCATTTGTCTGCCCTGCAGTGACAGAGCAGAGGTGGATCCAAACCAGACCAGCAGGGTTTGGGAGGTGAGGTAAGTCAGCTGACACACAAGCAGGGAGAGAACAACTAGGGGTAAAGTAAAGTAAAGTAAAGTAGTCCAGATGCTCCGTCAGTATTTACGTAGAGTACTATCTTATCCATCATGCCCATCATACGGTACACGTCGTCATGGAGACAGTGAAGCTCGCACCAGATGACGGCCAAGGCTTTCCTGAGCTGTGTGTTCTCCTTTTCTCTCGCTCTGTATCCCTCCATCTCTCTCTCTCTCTCCTCCCTCTCTCCTCTCTCTCTCTCCCTCCTCTCTCTCCTCCCTCTCTCTCTCTCTCTCTCTCTCTCTCTCTCTCTCTCTCTCTCTCTCTCTCTCCTCCCTCTCTCTGTCAGCTCTGTCTCTCCAGCGTGTTTGTCTTGCTACGCTACACGGGGCAAACACAATCGACCTCCGCTGCCCGGCTCTCTGGGCTCTGCCATGCGTACCGGTCCCGATGGAAAACTCAGGGGTGGAGAGAGAGTGGACCGCCACACACACACACACACACACACACACACACACACACACACACTCACACACACACACACACGCCACCCTGATAACCCCTCTCACTCAGCCTTCTCACAGTCACACCGGATGTGGGTGAGGTCGACTCTGGCTTGGCCTCTGTCTGTTCGCATGTCACAACATTTTGTCCGTTCGTATAATAATAATAATAATAATAATAACTTAGATTTATATAGCGCCTTTCTCAGACCCAAGGACGCTTAACAGATTTCATAGACAGACAGTCAGAACAGAAAAACAAAGCATAGAAACAAAGACAGCGAGAGTGACAAACTAGACTAGAGGCCAAAGGCCTTAGAGAACAGGTGGGTTTTGAGGGCTGATTTAAAGGTGTCCAGGGTAGGTAGGGGCGTTGAAGGTGTCCAGGGTAGGTAGGGGTGTTGAAGGTGTCCAGGGTAGGGAGGGGCGCTGCGGATCGCTGTGGGGAGAGAGTTCCAGAGGGTGGGAGCTGCCACACTGAAGGCTCTGCCCCCGAAGGTCCGTATGTCACATGCTTTCTCTCGGACACCACTGGGACAATTTTGATGAAACTTTTGACGAACGATGCTCCCTGCCAAACAGTTGCGGCATTTACAAACTTTAATAGAGATTGTTAGGGGTGTCAAAGGTGACACAGAGTCGTCTCGTGATGTATGCGGTTAAAGTGATAAAGGTTAAAGTGATAAAGGTCGTTATATCGTTACAAAACAACACGACAGGGCGCCAAGAGGAGACACACCTCAGACCGCCTCAGACCTTCTGGCCAACTGACAGTTTTCAAACAACACTCCTGTAACCTTTTCAGCCTACCTTCAGAAGTCTCAGCTTTAGAAGAAGGTGATAGAATAAGGTTTTTCCTTCTATCAATGGCCCCGGGCCTGAGCTGGATTACTCTTCCTGCTACGACTGGTGGATTGATGATTCACTTGCTTAGTATTCAAATGTATTGATTGTAAGTCGCTTTGGAATAAGGCGTCTGCTATGTAAATGTAAATGTACCTTTTCAGCCTTTTCAGCCTACCTCAAATCTGTGTGACAGCCTTCAAATAAAGCTGTAAGGAGCAAGACAGTCTGACTGACCATGAATCAAAAAAAGCACTACACGTGACGTTACTCTAGTACGTTTTCAGTCATCAGTCTGAATAACTGTCACCAATTCTGGATGGGTGCTACATCATTGGTTGGGGGACAACATGTTTACTGTTCACTGGTTCAACCTAGCGAGGTCACACAGACTGTACACCACATATCCCATCCCCCACAGGAGAGACAGACAGTACAGGACAACACCTCTCCTCACACAGAACCTGGTCAGGAATAGGCTAGCAGTCTCCTCTCTACCACACCCAGTTTGTTGTGTGTTTTTAAACCTGGTATATCTGGTTCTAACGGTTACAGTCTGGCAACAGAAACGAGGAATAGGTTGACTGACGGCAAACAATAGCCTATCTGCTCTTCCTCTTAAGGTAAATGGTAAATGGACATATATAGCACCTTTTTTGCTGCTCCAAAGAGCTTTACAACGGCCTCTCATTCACCCATTCACACACACATTCACACACCAATGGCGGCCAAGCTGCTATGCAAGGCGCCGGCCCGCTCACTGGGAGCAATTTTGGGGTTCAGTGTCTTGCCCAAGGACACTTCGACATGTGGCCAGCCGGGGCTCGAACCGCCGATCTGCCAACCTTGCGATCATTAGACAGCGACTCTACCTCCTGCGCCACTAGCCGCCCCGGAGCAGGGTTTGAACCTGGGTCTCCTCCGTGGAAGACCCAAGCGTCTTATTAGGCCAAGAGGACATCCTCAGTCTGAGGGAGACACTCTCGTTCACATATCTCCATCTCCTCATCGCGAGAGTGTGTTTCCAAAACCATAGTCATGAGCTGAGTATGAGGCTAACACCAAAAAGACGATATTACTGACATACTGTGTACAGGTCATCTTCCATGAATGTTGTGTAGCATATTTCTCCTCTTAGCCTTTATCAGGCCCACAGTGATCCGCAACGCCCCCACCCTGGACTCCTTCAAATCAGCCCTTAAATCCCATCTGTTCACCAAGGCCTTTGGCCCCTAGTCAATGTTTCAGTTTTGCTTTGTTTGTTTTCTGTTTTCGTCTGTCTGATCATTTCCCTTTAGATTTGTCCTTGGGTTTTTTGAAAGGCGCTATAGAAATCAAAGTTATTATTATTATTCCATACAGCAGGATAGACAAGGAGCTGGGAGATAGTATAGAAAGGTAATAACACGATAATAACAAGATAATAACAACTCTATTCCTCTGAAATGGTTTTGGCTTCGCTTGACAAAAGAAAATGACTTCCCGGATCCTCTCTCCCTCTGCCTCTAAACGGACCCCGACATCACTGACAGAGTACAGTATTACTGTACTCTGTCAGTGATGTCGGGGTCCGTTTCTGGCAGACAGTCACAGGCACTCTGTCTGTTACTGTAACAGACAGAGTGCCTGTGACTGTCTGCCAGAGAGGAAATGCTTTTAAGAGGTTGTTGGGGGGAAAATGAGGGCACAGCATGAAGTGGCTATAAACCCAGACAGAACCCTTAGAACGTTGGGACCAAAACACACCGCCGTTATTCTTGAGGTGGAGGAGGGATGTTCCTCTCTACAGATCTGGGATTCAATCCTCCTCACCCCGACCCTTTGAGGTTGTCTGTCCCTGGAACGGTGGGTTATATATAGGGGCGGCTGTGTCTCAGGAGGTAGAGTCGCCGTCTTATGATCGCAAGGTTGGCAGATCAGCGGTTCGAGCCCCGGCTGGCCACATGTCGAAGTGTCGTTGGGCAAGACACTGAACCCCTAAATTGCTCCCAGTGAGCGGGCCGGTGCCTTGCATGGCAGCTTGCCGCCATTGGTGTGTGAATGTGTGTGTGAATGGGTGAATGAGAGGCCGTTGTAAAGCGCTTCGGAGCAGCAAAAAAGGCGCTATATAAGTACAGTCCATTTACCATTTATATATAGGCAACAAATAGACTACCTATTCCAAAACACATCGGTTAGGCTAGACCAGAACTATTCTGTCCATCGATCAAACGTGTTGTTTCACCTCCCCCCTGTAGCTGGATCTAAACATCTAAACATCTGACCTCAGGTAAATCAGGTCACCATGGGACAACGGTGTATCGAACCACTGGGTCCCCAACCCAGGTCACCGCACAAACAACACAGCCACATAGCCTGCTTCCTCTGAGTGGAGCTATCCATCATTGACATCCTGCCTGGGTCATTAAAGGACTAGTAGTGATTTTTCAATCGCCCTAGACTCTAGAGCGCTTTCCCTACTCCCACCCGTCGGTGGTGTGTTATGTAACACGGCACTGATGCCGTCCCTCCCTGCTCTCCCTCTCATCACCTGGGGCTGAGGACAGGGAACAGATGGGGCAACGTCAAAATATCATCGTAGATCATCAAGAGTGAGTGAGGTGTTCATGTACTGTCCTGGCCCCTGTGTGTGTGTGTGTGTGTGTGTGTGTGTGTGTGTGTGTGTGTGTGTTGGGGAGAGAGACAGAGAGAGAGCCCAAGATGTGAGACGCATCTGTGTGTGTGTGTGTGTGTGTGTGTGTGTGTGTGTGTGCATGCGTACGGTGCATCATCATCATCACCCAGAGACAGTATGAGAGTCAGCCAGCCCAGGTCTCTGCATTGTCCCTGACCCCAGCCCCCTCCCCCCTCCCCCAGCCCCAGCCCCCTCCCCCTGACCCCAGCCCCCTCCCCCAGCCTCACAAGCTTTAGTGGTCGGGGATCGCTGGCAATGAGTGACATCATCCGCATTCCAACACAGGAGCCTCTCTTGTTTCCCATTAGGACGTCATCCACGTCTCCTAATCATCACCAAGCGTTCAATTATCCGAACGATTTTGCCTCCCATGCATAGATTGCACGCAATATCGATCAGTCTTATTCTAAAATTCTAAAATCGAAGTGATTGCGCAACACAACACTGGCCTTAATTAGATGGAATGATGACATCATATCTATTCTTAACCCGTCACGTGTTTAGATGAATCATTAAAAATGGAAGGTAGTCTACACTGACATGGCTGGCTATGGGATTGCGAATTACATTTTAGGAAGGAATGGAAACAATTTCTCGATGAGATGATTCCCTTTCCCGGGGGATTCAGACTGTTATTTTTGGCACCGGTGGTCGGGTCTCTCCAGGCGCGCATTATTATGCATGCCCACCCTCCTCTCCACCCACCCTCACCCCATCCTCCTCTCCACCCACCCTCACCCCATCCTCCTCTCCACCCACCCTCACCCCACCCTCCCCTCACCCCACCCTCCTCTCCACCCACCCTCACCCCATCCTCCTCCTCTCCACCCACCCTCACCCCACCCTCCTCTCCACCCACCCTCACCCCATCATGCCCATCCTCCTCTCCACCCACCCTCACCCCACCCTCCTCTCCACCCACCCTCACCCCCTCCTCCTGCCCCCTCACCCCCTCCTCCCCTCCACCCACCCTCACCCCATCCTCCTCTCCACCCACCCTCACCCCCTCCTCCCCTCCACCCACCCTCACCCCCCCCTCCCCTCCACCCACCCTCACCCCATCCTCCTCTCCACCCCCCCCCCTCCCCGGTCCCGGTGCCCGGGCTGTCATCCTCATTAATCAATCTGACTGGTCGGTGCGTGACCGGGTTAAAAGATAACCGTTCAATGTTCAATGCTGCTGAACTCATCTGGCCTTTCTGTTGCTTTTATGACAGATAGACACTGACAAATAACTGTTATTGAAACTACCCTTTTAATAAGGCAACAAGAACAAAAACACGCTCGTAGAAATATATCATGCATATGTCTTTAATTATTTGCAGAAGAGAGCATAAATGGAAAAGGCGAAATAGAAGAAGGCCTATGATGAAACGTTCCTGCGCTGCGTAGCCAAGAGGCAGAACTGTCTGTCTGTCTCTCTCTCTCTCTGATCAAGTAGAAAGGAGAAGAGAGAATCATACATTTTCAGCCACACTTCTTCTCTTTCCACGGAAGGGTTACGATCGGAACTGGAGCGCAACATTAATTGCAATGAGGACATTCATTCGTAGCTCCAATCGTTTCAGTAATAATATGCTATTTATTATTATACATGACAGCATATAAAGAGAGAGAGTAGCACTTACTGCAACGCTGGACACGGTGGATTCTGGTCGCTCGATCATTGTAGTGTGACTGTGCCACCACCCACCCTGGAGCCCTGAACAGACCAGGCATACACAGATGTCCAAAAACGAAACGGAACAAAAGCGCAACAGACAGACGCGACTTCTAAAAGGCGTCGCTCCCCTAGTTAATGTAAAAAAATAATAATAAATGTAATAAATAAATAAAATTATCTGTGTTCCCTAGTCGTAATAGTCTAATAATAGGATGTTATTTGTGTCAATAACACCAGAAGCTTTGGTGCCTCTGAATGGGCCCAGATGAATGAGTTCTGGTATCAACATAAGACTAGAAAGGCATTACGAGCGGCAGAGGGGGAGAGAAATGTCCCAGCGTAGCGATCTGCGAAAGGCGATTGTCTCCGCCTGTGGAGCTGCGCGCCCATTGGCCCAGAGAGAGCTGGAATCCCGCCTCTAATTATGATGTCACCCCAGAACTCGACGTCTATTGGTTGTGAACCGTACGAGCCCCCCCCAGCGTTCTATTTGGAAACATTTGGCTGCGTTCGGACATTTGCCCTGAGAGCGCCGGAGCGCGCACTGGGTTCGACGTCATAAAGGGATCGAGTCGTTTGATTGGACAAGAGGCGTTCTGTGAGTGTTGGTCAGGTTTTCAGAGCGGGTTTGCGAACGCGGCCTTTATGAATGGGCAGTGACAACATCCTCAATAAAACTGTCGTATGAATTCTCTTGTGAATAATCACTGGAGCACATCACACAACCGTCAACTGAACACACACACACACACACACACACACACACACACACACACACACACACACATACAGTGGGGGAAATAGGTATTTGATCCCCTGCTGATTTTGTAAGTTTGCCCACTTACAAAGAAATGAACGGTCTATAATTTTAATGGTAGGTTTATCAAACAAGCTGTGTCTCAGGAGGTAGAGGCTGTGGCGCAGGAGGTAGAGGCTGGTGGAGGTAGAGGCTGTGTCTCAGGAGGTCGAGGCTGTGTCTCAGGAGGTAGAGGCTGTGGCGCAGGAGGTAGAGGCTGTGTCTCAGGAGGTCGAGGCTGTGTCTCAGGAGGTAGAGGCTGTGTCTCAGGAGGTAGAGGCTTTGTCTCAGGAGATAGAGGCTGTGTCTCAGGAGGTAGAGGCTGTGTCTCAGGAGGTAGAGGCTGTGTCTCAGGAGGTAGAGGCTGTGTCTCAGGAGGTAGAGGCTGTGTCTCAGGAGGTAGAGGCTGGTGGAGGTAGAGGCTGTGTCTCAGGAGGTAGAGGCTGTGTCTCAGGAGGTAGAGTCGGCGTCTAATGATCGCAAGGTTGGCAGATCGGCGGTTCGAGCCCCGGCTGGCCACATGTCGAAGTGTCCTTGGGCAAGACACTGAACCCCAAATTCCTCCCAGTGAGCGGGACGGCGCCTTGCATGGTAGCTTGCCTACCTCGCCATTGGTGTGTGAATGGGTGAATGAGAGGCCGTTTGGATAAAGGCGCTATATAAGTGCAGTCCATTTACTCTCTTCAACTATATTAAGTTCCAGCAGTGGTACACTCAGTATTAATCACACAGAGTCTAAAAGAAAACACATAAATCGACAACAGGATCATTCAACATAACACTGCTAATTTTACATAAACAGCAGCTTGGGCTACAAATAAGAATATTCCTATTCTTCAAATGAAAATAAACCACTTCACATATCCATGACCAGGTTAAATAAAGGAGAATGGCGCCACCCTGTGTTTACATGAGGCTACTACGTACTGGCATCCACGTGCAACTGACGAATTTCAACACTCTTTTCTCACTTCTCTAATATAAGACACTCTCTTTCTTACAGCGCAATGCCAAAACCAGCAGGATACACATATCAGTTCCCATAACGGGAGAACATCATTTTTAAAGTGACAAGCATCCAATACGGCTGTGTCTCAGGAGGTAGAACCGGAGTCTAATGATCGCAAGGTTGGCAGATCGGCGGTTCGAGCCCCGGCTGGCCACATGTCGAGGTGTCCTTGGGCAAGACACTGAACCCCAAATTTCTCCCAGTGAGCGGGCCGGCGCCTTGCATGGTAGCTTGCCGCCATTGGTGTGTGAATGTGTGTGTGAATGGGTGAATGAGAGGTTGTTGTAAAGCGCTTTGGATAAAAGCGTTATATAAGTGCAGTCCATTTCAAAGCCTTTTCTACACCTACCATCCTATCCTACCATCCTATCCTACCATCCTATCCTACCATCCTACCATCCTACCATCCTGCCATCCTACCATCCTACCATCCTACCATCCTACCATGCTACCATCCTGCCATCCTACCATCCTACCATCCTACCATCCTACCATCCTACCATCCTACCTACCATCCTACCATCCTACCATCCTGCCATCCTACCATCCTACCATCCTGCCATCCTACCATCCTACCACCCTACCATCCTACCATCCTACCATCCTACCATCCTACCATCCTACCTACCATCCTACCATCCTACCATCCTACCATCCTACCATGCTACCATCCTACCATCCTACCTACCATCCTACCTACCATCCTACCATCCTACCATCCTACCTACCATCCTACCTACCATCCTACCATCCTACCTACCATCCTACCATCCTACCATCCTACCATCCTACCATCCTACCATCCTGCCATGCTACCATCCTACCATCCTACCATCCTACCATCCTACCATCCTGCCATGCTACCATCCTACCATCCTACCACCCTACCTACCATCCTACCCTACCTACCATCCTACCATCCTACCTACCACCCTACCTACCATCCTACCCTACCATCCTACCATCCTACCTGCCATCCTACCAGCCTACCATCCTACCATCCTACCTACCATCCTACCATCCTACCATCCTACCATCCTACCATCCTACCATCCTGCCATCCTACCATCCTACCATCCTACCATCCTACCTACCATCCTACCATCCTACCATCCTGCCATCCTACCATCCTACCTACCATCCTACCATGCTACCATCCTACCATCCTACCATCCTACCATCCTACCATCCTACCTACCATCCTACCATCCTACCATCCTACCTACCATCCTACCATGCTACCATCCTACCATCCTACCATCCTACCTACCATCCTACCTACCATCCTACCATGCTACCATCCTACCATCCTACCATCCTACCTACCATCCTACCATCCTACCATCCTACCATCCTACCTACCATCCTACCATCCTACCTACCATCCTACCAGCCTACCATCCTACCATCCTACCTACCATCCTACCAGCCTACCATCCTACCATCCTACCTACCATCCTACCATCCTACCTACCATCCTACCATCCTACCTACCATCCTACCATCCTGCCATCCTACCATCCTACCTACCATCCTACCATCCTACCATCCTTCCATCCTACCTACCATCCTACCATCCTACCATCCTACCTACCATGCTACCATCCTACCATCCTACCATCCTACCATCCTACCATCCTACCATCATACCTATCATCCTACCATCCTACCTACCATCCTACCTACCATCCTACCTACCATCCTACCATCCTACCATCCTACCTACCATCCTACCATCCTACCATCCTACCTACCATCCTACCATCCTACCATCCTACCTACTATCCTACCATCCTACCATCCTACCTACCATCCTACCATCCTACCATCCTACCTACCATCCTACCATCCTACCTACCATCCTACCATCCTACCATCCTACCATGCTACCATGCTACCATCCTACCATCCTACCATCCTACCATGCTACCATCCTACCATCCTACCATCCTACCATGCTACCATCCTACCTACCATCCTACCATCCTACCATCATACCATCCTACCATCCTATCCTACCATCCTATCCTACCATTTCATTTCAAATCTTTTATCGAGTATTTTTGTATAATATACTGTAGTTATTGTCGTATTATATTGTTATTTATAGTTTTTGTTTGCTATGCACCGTGGATGAGAGGGAAACGCAATGTCAGCCCTCTGTATGTCTGTACATACAATTGACAATAAAGCTGACTTTGACTTTGAAACGCTAGTCGTAAAGAGTTTGACGTTGGAAATGAGTTTCCCAGACACTCCTGATCTTCCAGAGACGCCTATGAACGATCCTGAGTGACGCTGTGGGAGAAATCTGGTGTCAGGAGTCTGACAATGTCAGGAAAACAGTTTCCACCATTGTTGACGTTGTAATCGATAGCAGGAATACACAGGCGAAGGGAGGCCAGGTGTTTTCCCACGACCCTGCGAGAGCGTTGGAGTTGGAGAAGTTAACTTCTGGGACACACATCAACTGTTTTTCCAGAGAGCTGACAGATCATGTCCACCAACTAATCCTGCTAATGGAGACAAACTCTCAACACTAAATGGTTCCAGCTGGACATGTTTTGTGTTCCTCTCTTTAAAAATGTGGACAGAGGGGGATAGTAATAGTTTAAACAATATTAATACTAATATTGGCTTATATAGAGAGGCCAACTGAATTCACCTTTGGTTTCATCTACCTCTCCATCTATCTCTCCATCTACCTCTTCATCTTCCTCTTCCTCTTCATCTACCTCTTCATCTTCCTCTTCATCTACCTCTTCATCTACCTCTTCATCACCTCTTCATCTCCCTCTTCATCACCTCTTCATCTACCTCTTCATCTTCCTCTTCATCTTCCTCTTCATCTACCTCTTCATCTACCTCTTCATCACCTCTTCATCTTCCTCTTCATCACCTCTTCATCTTCCTCTTCATCTTCATCTTCATCTACATCTTCCTCTTCCTCTTCATCTACCTCTTCCTCTTCATCTTCCTCTTCATCACCTCTTCATCTTCCTCTTCATCTACCTCTTCATCACCTCTTCATCTTCCTCTTCCTCTTCATCTATCTCTTCATCTTCCTCTTCATCTTCCTCTTCCTCTTTTTTTTGTGTAAGATTTTATTTTCCATTTTCTTTTTACACAAAACATTATACACACATTACTTGACAAACATCACAATACATCACAACTTGACAAACATCACAACACATCTCAAATTGACATACATCACAACGCATCACAGCTTGGCATACCTCACAACACATCACAACTTGACATACATCACTACACATCACAACTTGACATACATCACACACATCAGTTTGAAAAGATATGGGGAGAGATAGTGAAGGCCTTAGCTAAGACGTAAAGATAGTGCAAGAAACATAGTACTAAGAGATTAATTTGATTATGCATTAGAATTATTAGTTAGATAAAGTATAGGGGGTAAACTGGGATAGACTTTAGACGGTTTAAAAAAAAAGTGGGGCTTTGGGATGTTAGGATGTGTTGTGATGTTTGTCAAGGTGTGATGTGTTGTGATGTTTGTCAAGTTGTGATGTGTTATGATGTATATCAAGCTGTGAGGTGTGGTGATGTATGTCAAGTTGTGATGTGTTGTGATGTATGTCAAGTTGTGATGTGTTGTGATGTATGTCAAGTCGTGATCTTCCTCTTCCTCTTCATCTCCATCTTCCTCTTCATCTTCATCTCCCTCTTCATCACCTCTTCCTCTTCCTCTTCATCTTCATCTCCCTCTTCAGCTTCCTCTTCATCACCTCTTCATCTTCCTCTTCATCTTCCTCTTCATCTACCTCTTCATCTTCATCTTCCTCTTCATCACCTCTTCATCTACCTCTTCATCTCCCTCTTCATCTACCTCTTCATCTTCCTCTTCATCTTCCTCTTCATCCTCCTCTTCATCTTCCTCTTCATCTACCTCTTCATCTTCATCTTCATCACCTCTTCATCTACCTCTTCATCTCCCTCTTCATCTACCTCTTCATCTTCCTCTTCATCTTCCTCTTCATCCTCCTCTTCATCTTCCTCTTCCTCTTCATCTTCCTCTTCATCACCTCTTCATCTACCTCCTCATCTACCTCTTCATCACCTCTTCATCTACCTCTTCATCTTCCTCTTCATCACCTCTTCGCAGATAAGATGGTCAAGCGCCCAGTAGTCAAGTTGTAAAAGAAGATCAGGGGGGATGGTAGATTTTATCATAATGGGGACAATTTTAGCATCTCCACAGCGTCAGTGACTTGGTGGTAAAAATGTCATTGCATGTGTGCGTGCCCCCCCCCCCTCGCCCACAGTATTTTACTCAATATGCGCAAAACTAAATGTTGAAATAGAAGTAATACCACGTTCATTGATAAAATGACATAAGGGATGGAAAGGGGGGTGGCAGTTTTAGAAGGGGGATGATGAAGCGCACTGGACTGAGGAACGGTCTAGCATAGGCACAGCACATCGCCATAATAGCGATTTTTTTGTTATGCTTGCTGTAAATAAAAGGGGGATGATTTTGACCGTTTTTATTTCAGGTGGGATGCCATCCCCCCTCATCCCTCCTCATCCCCCCTCAACTGGAGTGCTGCCAGTGCCTATTACGAGCAGGGCCGGCCCTAGCACTTTTGTGGCCCTAAGCAAGATTTTTCATGTGGCCCCCGCGCCACACACACACAGACACAAACAGACGTTTTGTAGGAGGGTTGGAGTTTTGGATTGACGGGTGTATAAACGACTGGGGGGTTGGGGAGCCAGATGTACATAACATTTGAGAAGTTAAATAACTATAAAAGTCAACATTTTCAACTTATAAAAGCAACAAACTTGCACATAACAAGGTATACAAGTAAAGACAATGACAAATGAACACTAATAAACACAAAAATATTTTGACAAATAAATAGCAATGAACAACCAATATAAAGTACAAAATATTCCAAATAAATAAAGTGAACACTACAAAATGGTTAACTATGTTAACAACAAAACAACAGGCTACTGTAGAAACTATAGCTGTCCATCCTTTCACCACCATCCAACATCAGTATGGGCCTGCTGTCCACCCCCCGCACCAACCTACGGACCTTTGGGGACAGAGCCTTCAGCGTGGCCGCTCCCACCCTCTGGAACTCTCTCCCCATAGTGTTCCGCAACGCCCCCACCCTGGACTCCTTCAAATCAGCCCTTAAAACACATCTGTTCACCAAGGCCTTTGGCCCCTAGTCTGTCTGTTCACCAAGGCCTTTGGCCCCTAGTCACTGTTTCTGTGTTTCTGTTTTTCTGTTTTGTTTTTCTGTTTTGTCTGTCTGCCCATTTTCCCCTAGAATTGTAAAGCGTCCTTGGGTTTTATGAAAGGCGCTATACAAATCCAAGTTATTATTATTATCAGTCCTCCAAAAAACAAAAACAAAAAACAGTTTTTTAAAAGTATGGCCCCCTCTAGTGGTTGTGGCCCTAAGTGACTGCTTAGTCTGTTTATGCGTTGGGACGGCCCTGACTACGAGATCTGATCAGTCAGATTCATCATCAGGGTCAGATCCAGATTCTGTCTGTGTTGAAACCCAGAGTGGAATTGTGAATCTGTTCAGTGGGATAATGGTGAGTCAGGTTATGAGAACTATCTCACTGATATCTGCCTGCTTGGTTCAAGAGGAAGTTGTCTTTATCCAAAATGGAAATGTTGTTTCACCACCTGCTGATCAGAATCAAGCCCTCCCTACACTTGAGGACGCCAAGAAATCCCAGCGACATCGTTTCCAAAGTTTTACTTAAAGTTCCCCAAATTCAGGGTCAGGCCCGGGGCCATTGATAGTAGGAAAAACCTTCTATCACCTTCTTCTAAACCTAACCTTTTAAAAAAATAAAATAAAAATTAGACACTGGAGAAACAGAGAGACAGTACAAGGGAGGCAAATAGAAGTTTTTAGGGGACACAGTAGAAAAGCGGGTGTCTTCAGGAGACGCAGTGCTGGGGGGTAGTAGAAGTCTCAGGAGGAGCAGGTGTAACCTGAAGAGATGGGTCTTCAGTCTCAGACAGAAGATGGGTAGTGACTCTGCAGTTCTGACAGCCATGGGAAGCTCATTCCACCAGCGGGGAGCCAGTGTTGTGAAGAGACGTGACCGGGCATGTCTACCATGCCATCATACAGACCCTGAGCTGGATTACTCTTCCTGCTACGACTGGTGGATTGATGATTCACTTGCTTAGTCAAATGTATTGATTGTAAGTCGCTTTGGAATAAGGCGTCTGCTAAATGCCCAAAATGTCAAAGGTGATGTAAATGTTAAGATTATGTGCAGCACACCAATATCATTTTTAACAATTCAATGACTTGATGTTTTCACCCCAGGGACTATTGATAGATATCATGTTGTGGACAACCAAGTTAATGACAGTAATATTCAGAGTAAGCTAATTAACTGTCAAGCAGCAGTTGTGGATACTGTAATGTGTGTATGTGGATTAGATCAAATGGATTGGAACTAGTATGAACTGGTATGCCCAATGGAGAGATTTATGAAGTTACAGAATAATAGAGTGGAGGCGTCGTCAACTATCTTTTTAAAAAGTGAAATGTTTATGACACACAGCAGCCTATAGCAATGACATATTTCTGGGGAATTGATTGTGATACTGTAAGTCTGTTACAGTGCTTGATAGAGAGGTGCAGGTCTCCACATCTAAAGATACTACTACTACTACTACTACTACTACTACTACTACTACTGCTACTGCTACTACTACTACTACTACTACTACTACTACTACTACTACTACTACTACTACTGCTACTGCTACTGCTACTGCTACTGCTACTACTACTACTACTGCTACTGCTACTGCTACTACTACTACTACTACTACTACTACTACTACTACTACTAATACTACTACTACTACTACTACTACTAATAATAATAATAATAATAATAATAATACTACTACTACTACTAATAATACTACTACTACTACTACTACTACTACTACTACTACTAATACTACTACTAATAATAATAATACTACTACTACTACTACTACTACTACTAGTAGTACTACTACTACTAATAATAATAATAATACTACTACTACTACTACTACTACTAATAATAATAATAATAATAATAATAATACTACTAGTACTACTACTACTACTACTACTACTAATAATAATAATAATAATACTACTACTACTACTACTACTACTACTACTACTACTACTACTACTACTACTACTACTACTACTACTAGTAGTACTACTACTACTAATAATAATAATAAATTTTATTTATGGGCGCCTTTCAAGGCTCCTAATCATTGTAAATTGTACTATATACAGATATTGTGGTTCTTGCAAGTGTTGTTGAATTTATTCTCAAAATAAATGACATGCTTGCTAATCTTTTTTTGCAACTCCAAAACTCATATGTTACATGTGTACATTATCTTTACACACAACTCCAAAACTAATAAACCAGGTGTAACTCACATGTTACATGTGTAAACCTACCATACATACAGTTACATGTCATTAATTCATCCTCATAGGAGAGGCTCATCCCCCCCAAAAAACTCATCCACCCCCGCGCATGCGCAGTGCGCCCCACATTCAACCACATTGGAGATTCTTCGCCTGGGACTCGGAGCCAAGTCGCTGTGATTCAGCCAGGAGGCTAGCTAACCCTAACCCTAACTCAACACGGTGAGATCTGAGGTAAACTAGCGCTTCTAACGGACCAAAAACATCTAACTGGACGTTTCTCTTCATCTACATTGACACGTTAAGGATCGTTCTCGCGTTTAGGACACTTTTCGTTGCCTTTCTCGGTCGTAAACATGAAGGCGGCTCGGTTCTGAGAGGAGTTGTGATTGTTGTTTTTTTGGCGCTCGAGCAGGAAAGATGGTGGTCGTGCTAACAGGCTAACGTGCTAACAGGCTAACGCTTCTCCATTGCGTCTGAAAAGTTGGAAAAAACCAAACTGTCGTTATATGTTCAGCGCCTCGTAAGTGTTTCCTATCTTAATAACGCATTTTTCTTAGCTATAAACGTGCGTTTATTATGTGTCATCATTTGATCTGACGGGATGGAGGAGCTAGCAGCTAGCTCCATAGCCTCGTCGGGCTACATAGCTTCTTATTCAGCCCAGCGCAGAGAGGCTAGCTGGCTAATTAGTTAACCTTAACGACACGCCTGTCTGATGCATGCAGGGTAATTAGCTAGCTGCTATATTGGCAATTGATTTAACCGTTTGATTAGTTATGTAGCTGTGTTGGATACTTACGTGTAGTTAGTTATGTGATTAACAGTTACATGTTGCTATCTCTCTCCAGCCCGGTGTAGCGGCACCTCCCTGAGCGTACTCAGTCATTCGTAAACAGATGATAGTGAGCTGGTCTGTCGCTGTCTGTCTGATACAAGGCTGCTGGTTAGCTACGTGTGTGTGTTAGTAGCAAGCGAGATTATTGGCCAATTAGCCTGTTTCATTGACATTGGGCCCGATAATAATACACAATAATAAAAAGTCGATCTACTAGTGAAATGTGTCTAACTGTTAAGTCACCTGAACACAGCAAAGACCGAGGTTCTTCTAGGCCCTGGACAATCTAGACAATTTGATGGCAGCTACTAGATTGTAATCATTAAACACAAATGTGAACATTTCAAACCTGCAAACTGCGACACTTTAAATGAATGTGCAATAACACTATGTGCAATATGACAACCCTCGGGTACATAAGGTTCAGAGATAGGAAATGTTAGAATAGGTATAGCATAGCATAGAGTACAGCACAGTGTTTTATTTGTATAGTATAGTAGATAGTGTATATAGCCTTTATTTATGTAAACCAGCTCTTTTCCCTTTTTTATTTTACCGTGGCCCTTTTTGTCTTTTTCCTAGCACCAGGGGAGCCCCCCCTCCTAAATTTCATTGTGTGGTACCTGTACTATATTAATGACAATAAAGACCATTCATTCATTCATGTAGCTAACTGTTAAGTCACCTGTCTGTGTCCAGGCCTACTAGCTACGGGTTCTGTTGGCAGTTTCAGCATGAGAGTCCTCCTGCAGCCGCTGAGGATGGGACCAGGGACCCTGGTGGCTGGATCTAGGTGAGTAGCCCCTCTCTGAGCTGAATGTGGGCCTAATAATGCATATTATTCATATGATGTTTTGACCCACCCTATAACCTATAATCATTGCTGAACTTTCACCACTTCGTTACTGTATCGTTTCAGAAATCGGATGGTGCTCTGAAGACGCCATGGGTAGCTGTCTAAGCTGTCCAGAGAAAGATTCAATCCCAGATAATCATCAAAGCAAATTTAAGGTAGGTCTTTAGTCTTTACCATGGTCTGTTAAGTCATATGTGGGAATAATGGTTCTAATGTTCATATCCAATTTTAAGTACATTTGCATTGTGGGGGAGTATGGTCTGGCAGAGAATGAGGATGTAAGCATATGCTGATGCCTGTCTGTCCATTTGAAGGTTTTGTTTCAGTAAAATAATGTTTTCTGACATTTTCATACTTTTAATGTGGTCTAATGTGAACCTGAGCCTATGCTCCATGTTGTTCTATATTTTGCCACATGTACTTGGAAACAAGAATCTATACACCTCAAATGAATGGGTGGAAAAAAATACTTTGTATCGGTTGACAACTTAGTGTCTTAACTGTAACTGTGGTAACTTAGTGTGGTGGTTCTGTGGTTAACAACTGAGTGTGGTTCTTCTGTGGTTGTCAGGTAATAAACGTAGACGACGATGGGAACGAGCTGGGCTCTGGCGTTATGGAGCTGACCGACGCTGAGCTGGTCCTCCACACCCATCGCCGTGACGACGTCAGGTGGCCCTACCTGTGCCTGCGTCGCTATGGCTACGACTCCAACCTCTTCTCCTTCGAGAGCGGCCGTCGCTGCCAGACCGGACAGGGTAAGTGAGGCTCCGCCCACTGTAGGGGTCCTGTCACCCCCAGTCATGGTGAAGTAGTTCACCACCACACTTGTTCGGTTGTTAAGTCGTGACGTGTTTCTGGGTCCAACGTTGGCTGAGGCGCGCTCTTCGAAATGCCGCCGTAATAATAATAATTAATTATATTTATATAGCGCTTTTCCGAGGCTCAAAGACGCTGACGATATGGGAAAAAGGGGAAAGTGCTGCGTCCCTTGTTGTATGAAGAGATCCCAGTCTAAAAAACGATTGAACTGTCATTCTACCGCTTTAGTACTCTGGTGCTTTAGTACACTGGTACTCTGGTGCTTTAGTACACTGGTACTCTGGTGCTTTAGTACACTGGTACTCTGGTGCTTTAGTACACTGGTACTCTGGTGCTTTAGTACACTGGTACTCTGGTGCTTTAGTACACTGGTACTCTGGTGCTTTAGTACTCTGGTACTCTGGTGCTTTAGTACACTGGTACTCTGGTGCTTTAGTACACTGGTACTCTGGTGCTTTAGTACACTGGTACTCTGGTGCTTTAGTACACTGGTACTCTGGTGCTTTAGTACACTGGTACTCTGGTGCTTTAGTACTCTGGTGCGCGGAATTTTTTATTTGGACCCGGAAATTGCTATTGACTTGCTATTGACTTAACAACCGAATTAATTAACACAATGAGTATGTCGCACTCAAATTGGCAGTCAAGCTCATTTGCATTTGTGGGCCAGGAATATTGTAGTAGAAGCATTTACTGACAATAAAAAGGAAAATAAATATATATTTATAATGTTTTATTTTATTTATAACAATTGACTAATAAACCGTACATGGCTATATAACAATGCAGAGAACACACATAAAACACAACAAAAACACACTTTAACACTAGATTTCAGCAGGGGGGTATTCCATCAACATCGCTAAAGGAAAATCCAGGTTTATTCTGACAGGTCTCGCGAGACTTCTTAAAAATATGCCAGGATTTTCCTTTAGGGACGTTGATGGAATACCCCCCAGGTCTCTTCATCAGTGGTCTGACCATCATGGTCGATGTCTTATGGACCGATGTTGTTGTAGATGAATGCAATGTTGATGATGATGCCACACCCGTGACACCAATGTCTGTGCCCATTATCTTTGGACCACATGCTTTCAAAAGGATGAGGTGGTGGCGAGAGAGAGAGCTGGGGGTTTGGGAGGGTTTCTGGGTGTTCTTGGGTTTCGGTAAGTCAGGCTTGCTGTGTTACCCGACCTCCTGCAATGTTGAGATAATACTGTGACCACCAACGGCACAGTATTCATTGCCGCAACTCCCTCCAGTGTCTGTGAAGTGTTGTGTGGAGAGGGAATAGTAAACCGTAAACCGCCGTGGGTGTTCCTCCTCGTGCAGTGTGTTCTTGCTGTTTGACGGGAGCCATGTTGTTGGTATGTCCCTGCTGTGCTGCCGTAGTTGTCGTTGTGTGTTTCTCGCAGCGTCTACATATCCTATAAAAGCTTTTCCCCCAAGTGCTTTCTTTGTCCTTGTCTCCTGATCTGTCCAAGTGAGCGCCTTCGCCTATCCAGCTAGTGTCCCTCTCATAAAGAGAAGGTGGAGGTGAAGAAAGAGAGGGAGACAAGAGCAGAAGCAGCCAGGAAAGGGTTTTAACAAAGTCAGCACAAACAGGACTGCTCTGATATTGAGTGTTTGTGGTGCTTTAGGGATCTTTGCCTTCAAGTGCGTGCGGGCGGAGGAGATCTTCAACATGCTGCAGGAGGTGATGCACAGCCACAGCATCAGCGTGGTGGAGGAGGCCGTGCTGGAGACCCACCACCACCAGGCCACACACACACCTACTGGTGAGAGACACACACTCCTACACACACACACACACACCTACTGGTGAGATACACACACACACACACACACACACACACACACACTGGTGAGAGACACACACACACTCACACACACACACACACACACACACACACTGGTGAGAGACACACACACACACACACACACACACACC
Source organism: Nansenia antarctica (assembly GCF_963989245.1). Classification (NCBI taxonomy): domain Eukaryota; kingdom Metazoa; phylum Chordata; class Actinopteri; order Argentiniformes; family Microstomatidae; genus Nansenia; species Nansenia antarctica. The sequence continues at coordinate 30,773,300 of NC_137684.1, read as the reverse complement.
TACTGGTGAGAGACACACACACACACACACACACACCTACTGGTGAGAGACACACACTCCCACACACACACACACACACACTCCCACACACACACCTACTGGTGAGAGACACACACACACACACACACACCTACTGGTGAGAGACACACACACACTTACTGTTGTGAGAGGTGAGTGACTGACCCCCCCCCTCTCCCCCTCCCTCTGTGCAGCTCAGGGCTACTCGGTCCCGACAGTCCCTAACGGCATCACCCGGATCCCCTCCGTGGGCGACGCCCCCTCCACCCGCCACCCGTCTGTGGCCAGCACTCGCCTGCCCTCCGTGGGAGAGGAGTCCACGCACCCCCTGCTAGTGGCTGACGACGCGGTAAGACACGCCCTCGATCGGCACAGTCCTCTGTGGCTGTCACTGTCAAAGTAGTTGGAAGTAGGGACTAGATGACAGCTTGCGGTGAGCACGCATGGAGTGAGACGTACTTTTCAGAGCTCCCTCAGAATCCTTAAAAATCTCATTAAAAAACGTTTTTCTACCATAAAACATAAAAAAAAACATAAAATATATTGCTAACAAATTAAAGTCGTGTAAAATTCAGTAAAGCAGATGGAATCAAGACTGTGAAAATATAGCTACAACAGAAGTAGGGACTAGAATCTATCATCATCTGTAGGGACTAGATGATGTTGACTGACCGTATCTCTCCGTCTCTGACTGCAGGTCCACACCTACGTGAACACGACGGGCCTGCTGGACGACCAGCCCAGCCCCCTGGCCTGCCCGAGTCCTCTGGACAGCCCCGGCTCGCCCCAGTGCCCCCCCACCCCGCCGCCTCCGCGGGCCCCGATCGAGCCTCTGCCCCTGGCTCACTCCTCCCAGCCCCAGCCCCAGCCTCCCGAGCCCCAGGTGGTGCTGGAGCCCCAGGGGGGCGTTCGCTTCGTGCTGGGCCCCACGCCCGTGCAGAAGCAGCTCATGGCCAAGGGGAAGCATCCGAGCGGGGACGGGGAAGAGGGAGGAGACGACGAGGAGGACGGCGAACCCGGGGAGACCAACGGCCATACGGACACACCCTGTGCCGCCACGGAGGCCCTAGGGCCCCAGGGCCAGACCCCCCACACACACTCCAACGGCTCCTCCTCGAACGCTGCCCCATTGACGGCCCCCCGCCGCCAGCGCCCGCCCCCACTCACCCCCGACACTCAGAATGTCAACAACTCTGCCCAGCGGAGGACCGCGCTGCTGGACTACGAGAACCTCCCGGCCCTGCCGCCCGTGTGGGAGGCCCGCAAGCTCAGCTCGGAGGAGGAGAACAACAGCGGCGGGGGGCGTCAAGGCGGCCTCAAGACGCCCTCCCTCAACGGCTACAACCACCACCACCACCACAGCCTCCTGCATCACTCCTACTCCCACCCCCTGTCGGCCCACCCCCTCTCGGCCCACCCCATGTCGGCGGCGCTCGAACCCTCGCACAACTACGTGAACACGGAGAACGTGACGATGCCGCTGAGCGCCCGGCGCCCCGAGACGGCGTGCCGCCGCGTCACCGAGGGCCCGTCGGTCTTCAACTTCGACTTCCGCCGGCCGCAGACGCTCGGCCCCGAGCCGCCGCGGCAGCTGAACTACATCGAGGTGGAGATGGACAACAGCGCCACGACCTCTGGAGGCGCCAGCGCATCCGCCTCCGGCTCTGCCTCCGCGGGCAACAAGGGCTCCTCGGACACCAGCAACCCCCACACGCCCCGCACACCCACCTCGCCGCTGCCGCCCACCACGCCCACGCGGCGCACGGAGCTGTACGCCTTCATCGACATCGAGCGGACGGCCGCCATGTCCAACCTGCAGAAGGCGCGGCCGCGGGACGACGGCACGTCGCGGAAGACGCGGCACAACAGCACGGAGCTGCCCACCAAAAGCACTGTCTGACCCCTGACCCCGCCCCCCCCCTCCCCCACGCACCTTCTTCTATTAACACTTTTTAATAATATATATCTAGACAGACACACACACCGCAGCATGGAGGCACACAGACAGAGGGGCCTTCTTTATAAACACACACATACGATACGACGGAAAAACGTTGGAAAACACAAGTAAGAGACTCCCAGATAAAAGTGCTCTTAAGTGACTTTTGACTTTTGTGTGGTTTTACCTGTTAACGGAAAATTCAGGTAGACCAAAGTAGGTACTTTTTGCCATATACCAATTTATTCCTATGGTAATATAATACCTCTTCTCCTTCACTCATTCTACAGTGCATTTTGGGTTGTTTATTATGTTAATAAGACTGGACTGCATTTCTCCCCCCCTTCCCCTCCTATGGTACAAATCAGTATTACTGACCAAAGCATTCCATTTAGCATTTTTTTGTATGATTCACGACATGCTGCTGTAATTTCAGTATCTGAGGATTACATGGTACACTGCATTACGTTTCTGACTATGTACAGTAGATTCTGGCACAATAAATGTCTGTTCTGTTTTTATTTGTACTTTTGCCGGTTCAGTTGCCTTTTCAGTTAAGTCCCTTTGTCATGTCGTGACATGAGTGTCACGTCAGTGTGAAGGTTTGATGCATAGTGACTTGATTTAGTAGTTCTGGTTCTGTCCTCAGAAGAGTTTAGGAGGGGATATTGGGTTAAGTCGTGACGTGTTTCCGGGTCCAACGTTGGCTGAGGCGCTCTCTTCTAAATGCCTCAGTAATAATAATAATTCATTATATTTGTATAGCGCTTTTCCGAGGCTCAAAGACGCTGACAATATGGGAAAAACAGGAAAGTGCTGTGTCCCTTGTATGAATAGATCCCAGTCTAAAAAACTATTGAACTGTCATTCTACCGCTGTAGTACACTGGTACTCTGGTGCTTTAGTACACTGGTACTCTGGTGCTTTAGTACACTGGTACTCTGGTGCTTTAGTACACTGGTACTCTGGTGCTTTAGTACACTGGTACTCTGGTGCTTTAGTACTCTGGTACTCTGGTGCTTTAGTACACTGGTACTCTGGTGCTTTAGTACACTGGTACTCTGGTGCTGTAGTACTCTGGTACTCTGGTGCTTTAGTACACTGGTGCTTTAGTACACTGGTACTCTGGTGCTTTAGTACCCTGGTACTCTGGTGCTTTAGTACACTGGTACTCTGGTTTGGTAAACGTCACGTTTGACGTCAGACTTAGCAACCGAATAGGTATGGTCAGGAAACCTATGCAGAAGAAGAACAGCAAAACATGATGTTGAGAGTAAAACAGGAAAACAGTATTTATAAAGGGACATATGAGTAATCCAGGGACTGTACATGGTTCATATGATGCAAAGGAAATGTTGCAGTATTCATTAGTCAGGAGTGGGTGGAAGGGCTGTGGGGCTCAAGGGCTTTAGCCTAGTAGCTAGCAGCAGCATACGCAATCACAAGTCTGGTGGTTTTACATAGAAACTAAACACTGTTAGTATGACCGTGTCTTTCAATATCGGTAGGCTGAGCATTTACATCATTTTACGTCAGGTAAGACTGTCTTTGGATACAACTGGAGACTATTTTTAGCCTTTGAGCTGCTTGCCTGTGGTACTGGTAATGGCCTGGTATGATAAGTTGTTGGAGCCAGCCTGCGTGGTGTGATTAACTGTTCTTTCAGTCTTGATTCCTCATTTCCTTTGGTTCCTTCTCAAACGCATCGGAAGAATGTTCTAGGAACCTCTGACCGTCTCCTATGAACGTTAGGAGAAGGGTGGTGTAAACGCAAGGAAAGACTGGAGATTTGGCCACAGAATCAGTCTGGCATTCCTCCTCATTAAACCCTCGCCGTAAAACGATTGAATCACCCCCATTGTTATGAGAGTAGCTGATGGTTGGCCTAGCTAGATTAATGGTATTTCAGGTTGTTGATTGCCAGACGGGTGTGTGAGGTAACACAGCAGGTGAGTTATGGTGCCATCAGGCTGGTCCAACCTGACTGGGTACGGCAGATCAGGTATGTCTGTAAGTTGAAGATGAATCATGTTCTGACTTTATGAAATACTCCCAAGACTCGTACCTCACATTCACCACCGGCTGTGTGTCTGTGCATCCCAATTCTTACCATTTGACCCGTGCACTTTTCACTTAAAAGCAGAGGATTGGTTTGGGAGCTTATATTGAGATATAGTAGTTGCTGCCATATTTGAACGAGTGTTGCAATTTGTTTTTGCATCTGAATTTTAGAAGGAAAAAAATATACAATTGACACTGATGTTATGACTGTCACTATGACGGCTTGCGACGTTGGTGAACTTGACCGTGGGAATGGCCTTTTGACATGCTAACACTGAGTTATACATAACAAGTAAGGATGTCATACTGCTGTTGGAAATTGTAAGACAATTTTTTTGGCCTCCAACATTCTTGTGTGATTGCCTGAGGTCATCATTGGTAAGTCAGACAGTCATTTAAAACCACTCAATAGCAAGGAACACTTTAATATCGTTACAATTTACAACAAACCTGGTTGCAAAAGTTTATAGGCAGAGTACAAAAGAACAAACGTCAATGATTATTACAGTTCATGTACCTCAATAAAAAAAATACACATTCCGATTCGAGAAGTGGGAAAAGACCTCTGAATTGTGACCAGTTCTGTTGCACACACACAGACAATATTTACAGAACATTTAAGAGCAATGCGTAGGTAAGAGAGACACTTTCCTCCCCCCATTTCCATATTCTTGAGCCCTCTCTCCCTGACATCCAGACATGAGACGGACACAAAATGTCCCCTCCCAAAACAAGTCTGGTGAAATCAAATTAAGAGTACTTTCTTTTAATTAAATTAATTTACCAACAACAAAAATACAATTATTTCACTTCTGCTTTCCTCTGGTTGTAAAAGTAGAGGGTTGTTATTGGCCAGAGGGAGAGGTCCATGTTGGAGAGGCAGTGGGGCAGGGTAGGCAGTGCTGCGGTCTGGACAGACAACCGTTTAATGAGCTTGGAGCCGTCGCCTTGTCGCCTGGTTCACCAGTTTGTGGTAGTCCTCTAGCTTGTCTCGTAGTGTGTTGTATATCTGAGGGGAGTCAGGGACAAGCCACACTTAAAAAGACAAGTAGACCTCAACATGTTCTGTTCATTCCATCGCTATTCGGTTGTTAAGTCGTGACATGTTTCCGGGTCCAATGTTGGGTGAGGCGCTCTCTTCGAAATGCCGCAGTAATAATAATGATTAATTATATTTGTATAGCGCTTTTCCGAGGCTCAAAGCCGCTGACAATATGGGGAAAACAGGAAAGTGCTGTGTCCCTTGTTGTATGAAGAGATCCCAGTCTAAAAAAGGATTGAACTGTCATTCTACCGCTTTAGTACACTGGTACTCTGGTGCTTTAGTACACTGGTACTCTGGTGCTTTAGTACACTGGTACTCTGGTGCTTTAGTACACTGGTACTCTGGTGCTTTAGTACACTGGTACTCTGGTGCTTTAGTACACTGGTACTCTGGTGCGGGGACGTTTTTATTTGGACCCGGAAATTGCTAAACGTCAGACTTAACCGAATAACAGGAGGATCTCTCATATCAGTGTACCTTTTTAGCAGCACCAAAATGGCAGAAGGACTAAATGAAACATTACACAAGATGACAAGAAGACTAAGGGCTTGGGGACTTACACTGATGTTGGTCTGTGTCTCGTTGAGGGCCTTGAGAAGCTGGTCTATGGAGGTGTAGGGGAGCCACACCAAGGGTGCCGTGGCTGAGAGAGGCCGCTGGGAAAAACAAACACACAACATCCATTTATATCATCTCTGGGAGAACCATTAAGACTACATTTAGTCTTAATCTTGGATGCTTGGTTATTGGTTTCTGGTTGACTCAGGGTTCCCACACCTTCTGAAACATCACATTCAAGGACCCAACACGGCATAGTTTGAGACAGATCTAGATGAGAATGAACATAATAGGAACTATCCGCTTACAGACAACAATTAAAAAGAGAGGCTTGAATGTGTGAACACTAGATGGTCTCTCGCCTTCTCTACCACAGCACAGCAAAACAATATATTGTGAAATGTGTGTAAAGTTAAGCAATACAGAGACTTATTTACTAGTTGACGAGCTAAAGAAGTACATTTAAAAAAAATATATATATAATTTTTTTTAGAGAGAGGGGAATTCAAGCACTTTCAATGACCCATGTCTTTCTTTTCTTCTTTTCCACACACACAATATATAAAGTCACAGCACGTGGTCTCAGGTTTCAAAGTGTTAAGTCAATAGATTGTATGGCGTCGGTGCTGGTCCAGACACACTGCTGGTTGTGTCTGGGTCTCTTCCAGACTCCAGCTTCTCTATGGTGTGGTATAAACGGGTGTCTATGGTCTTAGAGACACACGCTCTGATCACACCAGTGACCCATGTCTATTTTCAAAATCTTTTAAGACCTTGATTTTAGTTTTTTTCTCAAATTCACAAACTTTCAAGGATTTCAAGGACCCGTGGGAACCCTGGTTGCATTGAGTCTTGATGCTGGATGCTGGGTTATTGGTGTCTGGTTTCCTGGGTTAGGGTTAGTTACCTCGATGCCAAAGTACTGGTGTCCCTTCCCCAGCAGCGCGTCCACGTACTCCAGCACCAGCTCAGCCGCCGCCTCCAGGAGGTCAAAGTTCAGGTAGAGACGCAACAAGGCAGCAGCGTCCACGCCCTGAGAGAGAGGAAGCATTATCGTGACGTGAGAATTATAAGGTTCTATCTAAATTGTTGGTCAAAATTGAGTTTTTTACATAATCTGATCCATTAGGTGTTTATTAATGCCTGTGTGGTGTTGTTTTTAAAATGTTTTAGTTAGTAATTAATAAAATACAAAGGTTCCATCTCACAAAACATAATGGAATGTAAAAACTTTGACGCTCAATATCTCTGAACTGCCCTAAACGGAGATAGAACCTTATAATGCTACGGTCACGTTATGTCAAAATAACAACTGTTAATCTGTCAGTTAATTGTTGGAGGTTGGTATAGTCGGCGACCCTGGAGCAATTAGGGGGTTAAGTACCTTGCTCAAGGGCACATGTATGCAGCTAGCTTCTGATCGCTAGCCGGCCTCTCTACCCGCTACTAGGCTACCTGCCGCCTCTATGAAGCGTTATGTCACCAGGGGCTTGAGGAAGCTAAGCCACGCAGCGACCACCGCACTTAAAACACGTCAGCCATTTTGTGAATGTCCACTAACTCAATGTCTGTTATAACACGTCTGTTATAACACGTACCACACATACTACCATCAGACAAGCTCACACCGACAGCTACTTACTAACCCCTATATCCCTCACCTGGTATTCTATTACTGACCCTCTCACCTTGTAGTCTATTACTAACCACTGACCCCTTCTCACCTTGTAGTCTATTACTAACCACTGACCCCCTCTCACCTTGTAGTCTATTACTAACCACTGACCCCCCTCTCACCTTGTAGTCTATTACTAACCACTGACCCTCTCACCTTGTAGTCTATTACTGACCACTGACCCCCTCTCACCTTGTAGTCTATTACTAACCACTGACCCTCTCACCTTGTAGTCTATTACTAACCACTGACCCTCTCACCTTGTAGTCTATTACTAACCACTGACCCTCTCACCTTGTAGTCTATTACTAACCACTGACCCTCTCTCACCTTGTAGTCTATTACTAACCACTGACCCTCTCACCTTGTAGTCTATTACTAACCACTGACCCTCTCACCTTGTATTCATTGATCAACCCTCTCACCTTGTATTCATTGATCAGCCAATCAGGCAGCGGCACCCCGTGCGACAGCAGTTTGTTGATGACGCAGCGGTGGTGCTGGGCATTCTGGGAAGGGTGCTTCTTCAGGTAGGAGGCGAGTAGCCGCCAGGCCTCATCTGTGGCGCTGTGAAGGACGACGAAATCAATTCAGAACGACGTTAAGTTAAGAAACCGACATGACTCATTCTCTCTACGTGTGTGTTAATACTGAGGTGCTCAGTGACTGAACCCACCTGGACTCTTTGGTGGTGACGACGGTTGACAGTTGGTTGGCTGCTAGCCAGTTCCAGGCTTCGTTCTGACTCTCCTCCCCGCCGTACTGTAGCTTGATGCACCTGGGGGACGACAACAAACCGTCATCACAACCACCGAGTCATAAGAGAAGCCTATCTACTACTGCACGTAAACTCTTAATAATAAACTTAATAATACCAATTGGTATTGTATTTTATACCGTTGTAAAGCCTGATTAGTCACCTTTACAACGAGGTACAACTTGTAAGGATCATGCATTCCTGGAATGAGCAACACAGCTAAACGTGTGGGTAGCGGCCCAAAAAAACAAGTTGTACCTCGTTGTAAAGGTGACTAATCAGGCTTTCCAACGATACATATTTTACCCATAAGAGCTCAGTGTCGAAAAACAACCTTTAGCTTGTAACTTACTTGAAGGTCAGTCCCTCAAAGATGGGCGTGAGGGCGAGTTTGAAGGTCTGGCAGAGAGAGAGGGCGCAGTCAAACAGTCCTGTTTGGACCAGCAGGGCCACCATCTCCACCGCAGAGGCGCTGCCTGTAAGAGACCAACAGCAGCTGTGTCAGCTTGTGAGGGTGGAGTCTTCACACTGCCGTCTGAGCACCACACACACCGGCTAAGAACGAGATGGACCCTCTGACAATCGTGAATGATCTGGCATCATAATAATAATAATAATAATAATAATAATGTTTTATTTGCCATGCAATCAACTTGTCAATCAATTGTTGGAATTGGCTATTTTTTTGCTCTAGACACAGGGTCAAGGGTCACATGCAGCTCACTCCTGAGCCACGAACCAGCGACCTTCTGATTTCTCTCCGGCCTCTCTAACCCCGAGGCTCAGGGTTCCTACAAGTTTCAACAAGTAACATTTTCAAATTTCGCGACACCATACGATAGCTTTTTGTCATCCTGCCGTAGCTTCGTTCGCCAATAACTTCTCCCTGGGGCAGAGAATTGGCATTTTCTTGGTTCCTTCTTGATTCATTTCTGCGTAAATAGACGTGGTCGGACTGATTTCCTTGCAGGATCTCATTTTTAAGACCTAACACCTCATTTTTAGACTGAATAACTGAAATTTGGGACCTTTTTAGGCCTTATGAGTTGGATTGCTGGATTTTAGACTTAAAGGCTTTTTAAGACCAGCGCGGGAACCCTGCTCTAACCCCGAGGCTGCTGCCCAGATGAATGACTGGCTGGGTGGATGAGCCAGTGTTATGGGTGGAGGGGTACCTACCTGCGATGGCGGCTGAGGGGGGGTCGTGCTGGGCCAGGGTCAGTCTGCTGCGGGCCAGGGTGTACTCCTTCTCCAGGTCCTTCAGCTCCAG
>NC_137684.1:30686477-30761477 GCF_963989245.1 Nansenia antarctica | reverse complement strand
GTGTGCGGTCAGAAAGGGAGAGTTGAGTGAACATCCCGTAGCCCAGTCTAACAAAGTTAAACAAACTAGTGTTTCAGAGTTGTTTGCGGCTGTTACGGCATATGAAAAGGGCTCACGAAGGCACCGTGAAATAACAGATTCCAATGAAGCTTTCCTAGATGGTTGTGTGAAACAAACCACCTGAGTCAGGTTAGTAATGCTCCATCACATCTTTTAATCTGAAGCTTGATTTTAAAGCAACCCAACTTTAAAGCAACCCAATGTAAGTTTAGTTCTTTCACTCGTAGCTCGGGCTGTGGGGGTGCTAGAGGAGGGAGCCTCTAAGTCCCCTGAAGACGTACAAACAAACTGCACGTTGATACGACCTTCCTAGCCGGAGATATGGCCACACTTTACAAAAACTTCCTCTTTTTTTTGCTATTTAAACAAATAATAATCGCAAATTAATCGCAATCGCAATATCTGTCCAAATAATCGCAATTCGATTTTTTTTTCCCCAAATCGTGCAGCCCTATCGCTGACTAAGACTTTAACGGCAAAAGCTAATTGGACTCAGGCTTCATGAAATCCTAATTTTCCTCTAAGGATGAGCACAGGGGCGGCTGTGGCGCAGGAGGTAGAGTCGCCGTCTAATGATCACAAGGTTGGCAGATCGGTGGTTCGAGCCCCGGCTGGCCACATGTTGAAGTGTCCTTGGGCCAAGCAGTAGTCCTTGGAGCAGCAGTGTGTGTGAGGAAGCCTAACCTGACTCCTGGGGTCGTTGACGGCCTCTGTGATGGCCAGGGTGGCCAGGTGGATGACCAGCTCAGGTAGACCGACATCCTCCAGCAGCCGCAGCACCTGAACACACACAACAATAAGGAAGTACACCGACCGTAGCAAAAGCATTACGGCTAAAAAAAGCAACAGGCTTCCCACACCTTCTGAAACATCAAATTCAAGCACCTTTCAAGGACTTTCAAGACTCAATTCCCTCAAATTCAAGGACCCAACACGGCATAGTTTGAGACAGATCTAGATGAGAATGTATATAATAGGAACTATCCGCTCACAGACAACAATTAAAAAGAGAGGCTTGAATGTGTGAACACTAGATGGTCTCTTGCCTTCTCTACCACAGCACAGCAAAACAATATATTGTGAAATATGTGTAAAGTTAAGCAATACAGAGATGTATTTACTAGTTGAGGAGCTAACCTTGTTGTAGTACTGTAGTCGCGGGGCGGACGCTACTGCCTCCTCGTCTTCAGCTCCCGTCAGCTTCAGGAGGAACTCCTCCTTCTCCACCTCTGTCGCCGCCTCCTGGAAGCACTGCAGCGCCTGAGGGGGAGAGAGGACAAACAGTACGGGACGTAAAAACACAAACCAAAAAAACCACAGCAACAGGGAGGAGAGAGAGAAAGAACGAGGGAGAAACAGACATGTAAATAAAATTAGGGATGCACGATATTATCGGCACCGATATTTATCGGCCCGATATTGAGGAATTAATGTTTATCGGTATCGGTATTTATTATAAAATTTAGCCGATATTTAACCGATAATATGAAGCCGGAAATATTTCTGCTTCCGGTTTCCGCGCTCTGCTTCCGGGTTCCGCGCTCAGGCACGCAGTTTGTATAGACGAGACGCGAGCGAAACATGCCTTCCCCGGTGTGGACATTCTTCACAATTTCTAAGGCAGATGTTGCGTTTGCAATTTGCAATACATGTTCAACAAAAGTTCGGAGAGGAGGGCAAAGGTCTACGAGTTACAACACAACGAATCTAATAAGTCACCTGAAGAATCACCATTGCAAGCACGCTGTATGGAAGGAATATCAAGCACTCGTTGTAGCAGTACACGTTAGCCCAGCCACGAAAAAAAAATCCGCGGTGCCTATTGAAAACGCATTTGAAAACAGCAGGAAGTTCACTCGAGACAGCTCAAAGGCTCAAGCCATCAATGAAAAAATAATGGAGTTGATGGCCCTCGACGACCAGCCTTTCTCTGTTGTAGAAGATAAAGGATTTCGCCAGCTAATTTCACATTTAGAGCCCCGGTATGTACTCCCAAGTCGCCGCTATTTTGCAGACGTGTGCCTGCCGGCTCTGTATGATACAGTCGCCACACACATCCATAGTCTGATCGATACTAGCGTAAGCCAGATAAGCTTTATTAAGCATACTAGTGTAGCCTACTATGTGCCTTGTATCATTCTGTTTATCTGCAGACTAAGCAGCCATTTGGCACTAGTTTCTAGTTCTATACAACTTTTGGTTCTTTAAAAGTCTTTATTTTTGTATTGACTGATGCACAAGGTGCACTTTATTTTTGACACTTTTTTGATCTAATTACTCTTAGGTGAGCCTTTTTTGTTTTCATAAAAGGAGGCCAGATCTTGGCTAAAAAAAGCATTGTGCACTGTATAACAGATTCTGTTTGTTAGAGGAAATAATAAATGAACATTTGAAGACTCAGAAGTGTTCTCTTTGTTGTGTTAACAATAGTGATGTAAGTTAGATTTGGTGAGATCACTATGGAATATTAAATCATCAATCTTTGCTCACTACATAGCCTTTCTTACCTTCAGGTGTGCATGAACTACAGGTTATCAACTGTGAAATGATATCTGAATGGTCTTTATTGTCATTGATATAGTACAGGTACCAAACAACGAAATTTGGGAGGGGGGCTCCCCTGGTGCTAGGAAAGAAAAAATAAAATAATAATAATAATATCGGTATCGGCCACGAGAAGCGGGTAAATATCGGTATTGGTATCGGTTGGGGAAAATGCATATCGTGCATCCCTAAATAAAATGATATTCTCCCCCGTAGAAATGTGACTTTCAAAGATGGGGAAAAAAAAAAAGTGTGTGAGAATAGGGTAGACATGCTGAAACTGGAAAACAACACAGATAGACACACACACACACACACACGCACACACATACCTTCTGTCCTTCTCCGTTAGCCAGGTAACACTGTCCTAGCATGAAGCGACAGGAGCCCACGTTCACCTGACACCACGGGCCGATCAGCCTCACGTACTCCTGGAGAGAGGCGGGGGGGTTCAGATGTCTCAATAGCTTTTTAAAAAATGTAATTACATTTTTAACGTGTTGAGTTGAATCTAACTTCAAGACGGTGCTTTGGCTTATTGGATTGAACAGGAGCGGGGTCACAGGGTCAGGGGACTGAACAGGAGCGGGGTCACAGGGTTAGGGTTAGGGGACTGAACAGGAGCGGGGTCACAGGGTTAGGGTTAGGGGACTGAACAGGAGCGGGGTCACAGGGTTAGGGTTAGGGGACTGAACAGGAGCGGGGTCACAGGGTTAGGGTTAGGGGACTGAACAGGAGCGGGGTCACAGGGTTAGGGTTAGGGGACTGAACAGGAGCGGGGTCACAGGGTTAGGGTTAGGGGGCTGAACAGGAGCGGGGTCACAGGGTTAGGGGATTGAACAGGAGCGGGGTCACAGGGTCAGGGGACTGAACAGGAGCGGGGTCACAGGGTCAGGGGACTGAACAGGAGCGGGGTCACAGGGTCAGGGGACTGAACAGGAGCGGGGTCACAGGGGGTTAGGGTTAGGGGACTGAACAGGAGCGGGGTCACAGGGGTCACAGGGTCAGGGGACTGAACAGGAGCGGGGTCACAGGGTTAGGGGACTGAACAGGAGCGGGGTCACAGGGTTAGGGGACTGAACAGGAGCGGGTCTCACCTGTAGTTGTGTGTACTGGCAGTTCCCCATCAGACACTCAGCGAACTGGAAGCCGGTGTTACTGGGCCAGCTGGGAGAGGCAGGTGAAGGACCAAACACTCCAGACCATGCACAATTCATTGCAAAAGAATGGTAAATGGACTGCACTTATATAGCGCCTTTTTTGCTGCTCCAAAGCGCTTTACAACGGCCTCTCATTCACCCATTCACACACACATTCACACACCAATGGCGGCAAGCTGCCATGCAAGGCGCCGGCCCCGCTCACTGGGAACAATTTTGTGTTTCAGTGTCTTGCCCAAGGACACTTCGACATGTGGCCAGCCGGGGCTCGAACCGCTGATCTGCCAACCTTGTGATCATTAGACGGAGACTCTACCTCCTGAGACACAGCCGCCCCAAATAGGCCATGTTTAAAAATAAAATAAAAACATGACGACTGCCATTGAATAGCTTGAGATGAAAGTCAGTCTTGATCAAATTATGTGGATCATTGAATACTGGATTTGTTGCCAAGCAACGAATGGTACAGTGCATGTGGGTTGTATGGTTGTATGGTACAGTCTACGGTGCATGTGGGTTTTCTCAGAGGGGGAGGGAGGGCATTGGCAGATATAGCAAGGCTAAATATACACAAACTCTAAACATAAGGAGGCTTTTCCTGAAGGACTTAAGAGCTAGGGGCTCTAGCCCCAACTGTAAATGTAAATTAGTTTTTTGGCACATTGCCATCGATTTAGAGCAGGCCTCAACCAAACGCTCAGTTAACAACACCCCCCCCACCCTCTTGGACTAAGCCCCCAATGTTTAAAGATCCTAGCAGCGCCTCTGGGGACAGCCTTGCTCTAGCAACATTTGAGCTAAGCTAAGCCCATGTAGAGGATACAGGAGCTGTGCTAGCTGGGTGACCACGCTGGAGATCATGTGAGGCCAGTGGAGCAGGGCCTGGCCAGGGGACATGCTCTGCTGCTGGGAGTAGATCTGGGAGACGATGGCCTTCCTGGCGATGCTCTGGTAGAACAGCTCCACCACGGTCTGAGGCCTCAACACTGGACGACACGGAGAAAGAAAGAGAGTTTTTTTTAGTATACGTACACACTGGTTTTGTTGTGTGCCCACACCTTGTGAAACATCACATTCAAGCACCTTTCAAGGACTTTCAAGACTCAATTCCCTCAAATTCAAGGACCCAACACGGCATAGTTTGAGACAGATCTAGATGAGAATTTATATAACAGGAACTATCCGCTCACAGACAACAATTAAAAAAAGAGAGAGAGAGAGAGAGAGAGAGAGAGAGAGGGGAATTCAAGCACTTTCAATGACCCATGTCTGTTTTCAAAAACTTCTAAGACGTTGATTTATTTTTCTCAAATTCACAAACTTTCAAGGATTTCAAAGACCCGTGGAACCCTGTGTGTGTGTGTGTGTGTGTGTGTGTGTGTGTGTGTGTGTGACTGCCAAGCCTCTGAACTGGTCCAGTCCATCTCACCAACACAGACCCTGGGTACTGACCTGATCTGTTGGTTATCAGCGCCGGGGAGTCCGACAGCTCCAGGACTGAGAGGTGCTGCAGGTTGGCATCTCTGGAAGGGAAGAAATCAGTTACTAAACTTTATTATACAACAGTTCCGACCAAGTAATTTGATTGGACAAGAGACATTCCATGAGTGCTGAAATACAGTATAACAGCACTGGGACTCACTGCCATACAGACAAAAAAGGAAGCCAATTGCTTTTTTTTTGTTCCAGCTTGTTTCATTTCCGTGTAAATAGATGTGGTCGGACTGATTTCCTTGCAAGATCAAATTTTTAAGACCTGGCACCTCGTTTTTAGACAGAATAACTAAAGTCTGGGACAATTTTTAGGCCGTAAAAATCTGATTGTTGGATTTTAGACTTCAAGGCTTTTTAAGACCACCGTGGGAACCCTGACTTACATGATGTCCAGGGGGACGGAGGTGGCCAGGCTCTGGCTGATGTGCTTCAGCAGGTAGTAGGAGCAGAGCAGGTGGGAGCTGCGGGGGATCAGGTCCTGCTGCAGCTGGAGGAGCTGGGCCCCCCCCCCCAGGAACACCTGGAACGAACGAATGAACGAACACACAGAGACACAGACACGCACACAGAGACAAACAGACACACACACACACACAGACGACACACAGACACAGTTTGAGTTGATGTGGCTCATGAGCTGATGTGTGTGTGAGGGAGAATGAGAGTGTGCGTGAGTGTGTGTGTGTGTGTGTGTGTGCGTGTGTGTGTGTGTGTGTGTGTGTGTGTGTGTGCGTGCGTGCGTGCGTGTGTGTGTGTGTGTGTGTGTGTGTGTGTGCGTGCGTGCGTGCGTGCGTGTGTGTGTGCGTGCGTGCGTGCGTGTGTGTGTGTGTGTGTGTGTGTGCGTGTGTGTGTGTGTGTGTGTGTGTGTGTGTGTGTGCGTGCGTGCGTGTGTGTGTGTGCGTGCGCAGACTCACGTCCCCCCCCAGCCTCAGGTACAGCTGCTGCAGGATGAGCAGGTCCCTGCAGATGAGCACGCGGGTCATGGCCAGCTGACACACCGCCTGGCACACCACCGTCACCGCCACGCTGCTGCCGTACAGCTGCGACAGACTGACCCGCAGACTCAGGGTCTGGCCTGGGGGCGGATAGGACAACAACAATGAATCAATAATACAGGGTTCCCACACCTTCTGAAACATCAAATTCAAGGACCCAACACGGCATAGTTTGAGACAGATCTAGATGAGAATTTATATACCGGTAATAGGAACTATCCGCTCACAGACAACAATTAAAAAGAGAGGCTTGAATGTGTGAACATTCCACTCCACACTCCAGGTCTAAATGATGCTATAGCGTTAGCTGGATGCTAACCTGTAAGTCTAAATGATGCTATGGCGTTAGCGGGATGCTAATGATGCTATGGCGTTAGCGGGATGCTAATGATGCTATGGCGTTAGCGGGATGCTAACCTGCGCTGAGCCCCTCCCCCCCGGCCTCCAGGTCCGTCTCCAGGTCCATCTCCCTCAGCAGGACGGCCATGGCCGCCAGGGGCTTACGCAGGTCCTGCAGCTTGTTCTTGATCTCCTCGATCACGTTGTCGCTGCGCAGGGAACCACAGGTCATTAACAGGTTATTAACAGGTTAGTAACAGGTTATTAACAACCATTTAAACTCTGTCACAACTTCTTAAATTCTATTGCTCCTGTTTTATATGAAAGTCCCATTATTTAACTCTATTGCTCTGACCAGATTGTATTTTATCCATTTGTTGTTGTTGACTTGGTGGTGTTTTATTGTGTAATTCTGCTGTTTGTTTTAACTGTCCAAACTTGATGTTTTTAAGCTTCTGTCTTGGCCAGGCTTCCCTCGGAAAAGAGATCATGGTGTCTCAATGGGACCGACCCTGGTTAATTAAAGGCTAAAGAAAAGAATGTTCCTGTGACTGACTTGTCGTTGGCTATCAGGTGCTCCAGCACCAGCTCAGCGGCGCCCTCTGGTGGCTGGAGGTGCTCCAGGGCCTTCTCCATCTCGTAGGCCATGTCCCCCGGCACCGCCTCGCTCACCAGACGCAGACACTGGACCAGCTGCAGCACGTCCCGGCCCACCTCAGGGTCTGGAATGGATAGAGAGGAAACTGAGATGAGTCTGGAGCCAGAATGGAGCCAGAATGGCTGCTCTGACGCCTGAGGGAACAGGTGTGTTTCAGGAGGTGTTACAGAGACCAACACTGCTGCTGTTTACCCCAGAGAACAAACATGTTGGGTTACCTAGAGCATTAGTACTGGCAAAAATCAAGTGATGTTGTTTGAAGATATTAGCGAGTTGTTTGTCCGAGTTTTCTGCCTGTAGTGACTTTTGCTGTGATATGATTGGACAATTTCTATTTTGGGGCGTGGCTTAGCGATAGGTCCATTAGGTGTTTGGAAGCCCTCAGGCGACGTGTTCATAATGACATGGGACACTGTACTCTCAGAGGCTCACACACAGACATGCATTAAAAGAGGCCCTTACCCTCAGCCAGCGGCGTCTCCTCGTCTGCTAACAGGTACTCGTCGAAGGACAGGTACAGGTGGTCCACGGCGAAGCAGGGCAGCAGGAACGACACAAAGCCCTGTTAACAAAACACACAAACACAGTTTTCCTACGGACACGTCCAGAACACACTAACAGAACCAGTCCAACCACATCATCTGTTGTGATGCACAAGAGACAGGCAGGGGGGGGTGGGTTTATATAAGGGTTGTGTTTGGGTGAGGTGTGACAAAGACTGTGTGTGTGTGTGTGTGTGTGTGTGATACCTTCTTCAGCACACACACCATGGCGGTGTGAGGGTTGACAGGCAGGGGAGTGGGTTTATATAAGGGTTGTGTTTGGGTGAGGTGTGACAAAGACTGTGTGTGTGTGTGTGTGTGTGTCATACCTTCTTCAGCACACACACCATGGCGGTGTGTGGGTTGACCAGCAGGCCCAGGGGGGTGGACAGCGCCTCCTGGTACTGCAGACAGCAGGCGTAGAACTTGGACCAGAACTCCACCTGCAGCTGTTTGTACTCCTCCTGAGAGAACTCAAACTCTGTCACGCTGCTCTGCAGCTGGGGGGGGAGAGACAGAGACATGGAGACACATTAACACACGACATGGTCAAGAAAGGAAGACGTGGGGACAGATTAAGACACAACCTTGTCAAGACAGGAAGCAGAAGGCAGAGAGACAGAAGGAGCCAGAGGAGTGAGAGAGAGAGAGAGAGAGGGATCACGGTAGAGGAAGAAGAAGAAAAAGTGAGTCACAAGCACAACATGTAAGAGACCAGGCAGAGGAAGGGATAGGCAGGGTTCCCACACCTTCTGAAACGTCAAGTTCAAGCACCTTTCAAGGACTTTCAAGACTCAATTCCCTCAAATTCAAGGACCCAACACGACATAGTTTGAGACAGATCTAGATGAGAATGTATATAATAGGAACTATCCGCTCACAGACAACAATTAAAAAGAGAGGCTTGAATGTGTAGAACACTAGATGGTCTCTTGCCTTCTCTACCACAGCACAGCAAAACAATATATTGTGAAATAAAGTTAAGGCAGTGTCAGCTGAAGCCTACCTCGCTCTCCACAGATATGGTCACCTCTTTCTTCAGCAGCTCCCAGGGAAGGTCGACGATCCGCTCAGAGCCTCTCCGGAAAATCTGACAAGACGGGAAAGAAGAAGAAGAAAGCCTCAGGTCAACTCACAGCCTCGGTAACCAAACCCCGCTTCACTCGGTGTCAAAACATCCTCCTGTTGATTGGCTACTGAAAACAACTCAGTTTGAGGTTTCGGGGGGGGGGAAGAATCAACTTCTTCATCTACATTGACAGTAAAGGGGGTAGCGGTGGCCTGGTGGGATAGTGAGTCAGACTGGTGATCAGATTGGAGTTCAAAATCCCATCTGGGAACACCACCGCTAGTGTGCCGTTAAGTAAGGCTCTCAGCCCTAAGTTACTCCAGGGAGACTGTCTAACCCTAACCCTGAGTAAGGCACGTAGCCCTAAGTTACTCCAGGGAGACTGTCCCTGGAATCTCTAATTGTAAGTCACTTTGGATAAAAGTGAAGCTGAAATGGTTGAAGTGAATGTGATCAGTATCAGTATCCTGCCCACCCAGACTAACAGACTAAAGTTCAGTTTCTTCCCCGGGGCCATAAGTGCACTAGACTCAGCTAAGATCCCCTCTGTAACCTTTTATTTACATTTTGTGTCTCATTCTTGTTTTTTATTATCTTAGGACTATGTTTGTTTGTTAGCACCTAGGCTTGCATTTAAATGTCGTTGTAGCTGTTACCATGACAATAAAGATCATTCATTCATCAACGGCTGTGGTCTGACGGATGTCTCTTACCTGCAGGGCTTTGACGATCGCAGAGGCGGTGAAAGACATGGGGGAGAAGAGCACATCCAGATAGGTCTCCTGGAACACACCAGAGACACCAGATACACCAGAGAGGGGATGGGTTAGACGTCTGTTTGTTTCATCCCTGTTTGCTTGTTTGTGTGGGCTTTTGAGTGTCTAGGAAAGTGGGCCACACATACAATACACATCAGTGGAGTTGTAAGGGTTTTGTTATGGTGTTTGAGGGTCTTACCCGGGGGTCCTGGTCGACTCCTATGTGGACCTCCTCTTCTGGAGGCGGCTGGACAAACACCTGGTTCCACTGGCCTGCCACGTTACTGTGTGTGTGGGGGGGGGCAGACTGGATTATACACTATAACCCTCATCTCTCACACACACACACACACACACACACACACACACACACACACACAGACAGACACACAGACAAACACACAGACACGTGGTAAAAAAACAACAACAAAAAAACATCATCATACTCACTGTTCAAAGTTGATGTATTTCACCACGGTCTGGTTGGCGTCGTCCAGCCAGAGGCCCCATATGTCCGTGGACGTGAGAGCAAAGTCCACCAGCGTCTCCTGTGGACAGCACACAGAGGGTGAGGGGTGTCGACATCGATTAACACAATTACAATAAGCAACACTTCTGATCATGCCACACTTTTTTTCCCCACAGAAAGACACGCAGAGACTAAAACTCACGTCACACCTGAGATTTCATGTCACACCTGAGACCCCCCTACCTCCCCGCCCCTCCCCCTCACCTGCGTGGCGAAAGCGTTGGAGATGTGCTCCAGGCTGTAGCCCCTCCCCCCTCCCTGCCCCTCCCCCGTACCTGCGTGGCGAAGGCGTTGGAGATGTGCTCCAGGCTGTAGCCCCTCCCTCCCCCTCCCCCCCCCTCCCTGCCCCTCCCCCGTACCTGCGTGGCGAAGGCGTTGGAGATGTGCTCCAGGCTGTAGCCCCTCCCCCCTCCCTGCCCCTCCCCCGTACCTGCGTAGCGAAGGCGTTGGAGATGTGCTCCAGGCTATAGCGGTTGTTGTCTGTGGCGACCAGCTGCAGCACGGTGAACTGTCCCCGCTGCGGCACGGCCAGGAACACGGCCAGACACAGACCCGTGGAGGGGGAGAACGCCAGGCGCAGGCGGTGGCCCTGGGCGGGGCAGCGCTTCACCCCCCTGCACACAGGCATGTACTCCAGCATGTCTGCCTCCATCAGACACACCTGGTCCTGGGGGGGAGAGGAGAGGAGAGCTTTAGATTAGTATTATTATTACTATTATTATTATTATTATTATTATTACTATTATTATTATTATTATTATTACTATTATTACTATTATTATTACTACTATTATTATTATTATTATTATTATTACTATTACTATTATTATTATTATTACTATTATTACTATTATTATTACTACTATTATTATTATTATTATTATTATTATTATTATTACTATTATTTTTATTTTTTTCAACAATATATTTATTGAGTTTTTTGAAAAAGATAAAACAAATCTTGAAAATAAATAATTAGTAATAATGATATATGTATATACTGTACATACAAGCAGATAACTCACCAGAATTGCCATACACATGTAGGCCTATATATAGTACGTACATTGATGAAGAGGCAATCATATAACTGAGCTCATATATACACATACAAAATAAAAGGGAGAGAAAAAATAAAATAAAGGTAAAAAAAAAAAACATAAATACAAAAAAACAAAAAAATAAAAATAAAAATATAATTATATATATAATAAAGAAAAGGGTACATTGCAACAGATACATTAATTATATCCTACTCTACTCCTGGTCAATTCACACACCTGTTCAAATGGTTTATTGCAGAGTTTACATTTGTTCACGCCCAGGTTCGTCCATCCAGTGTGATAAGTCCTTGTCCTCCAGATATTTTATGAATGGGCCCCAAATACTTTGGAATCTTTCCTGCCTGTCTTTGAGTGTGTATGAAATTTTCTCTAATGGTAGACACCGAGACATCTCCCTAAACCATTGCACAATACTTGGTTTACCTGTGCTTTTCCACGTTAGTGCTATTGATCTTTTGGCCTGTAAAATACACATATCCATAAAGATCTGTTCACTGCATTTCATCCTGTGTCCCTCTGGATAAATGCCAAGAATAAACAGCTTAGGCTCAACAGTAATTTTAATTGACAGAATGTCCTGTATTATTATTCCAAGTTCTTCCCAGAATTCTTGAATTCTTGGACATTCCCATATACAATGAAAGAATGTACCCTTGTCCTCTCTACACCTGTTACATAAGTCTGGAATGTTGGGGTTAAATTTATTGAGTTTTTCTGGTGTTATATATACTCTCATTATCCAATTGTACTGCAGAAGCTTTAAACGAGTGTTAGCGGTCTGGGTTTGAGCTCTTTTGCATGCCTTGTTCCATTTTTCCACTGATATATCCTCTTGAAGGTCACTCCTCCATGCTTTCAATTTGGGTTCTGAAGATTCTAGTGATCTAGCAATCAACAAATCATATACATCCGAAATAATTCCCTTTCCGAACGGATTTTTAATTAAAACTTTCTCCAATGAGGATAGAGCGGGTATGGCCAGGGAGTGATTTTGATTAGAATAAATAAAGTTCCTGAGCTGTAAGTACTTAAAGAAATGCTTGCGAGGGATAGAATGTTTGTTTACTAGAATTTCAAATGATTCCATATGCTCATCCTTTGAGTCGAATATGTCATTAATTTGTGTTATTCCTTTGTCAGCCCATAATTTAAAGCCCCCGTCTGCCCTACCTGGCACAAAGTAATTATTGCCCCAAATGGGACTATAGCGAGAGAGAACAGGTGTTTCCGACAAGTATTTTTGTACCTCGTACCATACAGAAATCATGTTTCTCAATATAGGGTTCGATGTTTTCCTTTTAAGGTTTTTCGGATTATCAGAGTATATATATGTCGGCAGTTGGAGCCCTATAGAGTTACACTCAATGTCTTTCCATGCTGGTGAAAGTAGTCCTTCTGTCGAGTAGTAAAACCTCATAGTTCTGATTTGAGTTGCCCAGTATTACCACAACATGTTTGGGCATTGTAGGCCACCTCTGTCATAAGGTAAATACAGAAGAGACAGGCGAAGTCTGGGGCGTCTATTTTTCCATATAAAGTTCGTGAATAATGTCCTTAGTCTAGGAAATAAGTTTGGGGGAGGCGGCAAGGGGATGTTTTGAAAGAGATATAATAGCTTTGGGAGAGTGTTCATTTTCAATATATTAATTCTGCCTATCTGGGAAATAGGAAGAGATGACCATCTATCAATTGATTCGCAAATAGAATTTACAACAGGGCTATAGTTAGTCTGTACCACTTCTTCTAACCTGTGAGTAATTTGTATTCCTAAATAAGTAAAGCTGTCAACTGACTTAAAGTGACCAATATAATTGGGTGGGTTCTCTCTCTCATTCGAATTAAGCAGTAATATGGCAGATTTATGGCTATTAACTTTGTACCCAGAAATATTGCCGAATCTTTTAATGAGGTCCATAAGAGCCGGGATCGATTCTCCCAGATTTTTAAGGAACAGGATTACGTCATCCGCATAGAGAGCTATGCGATGTTCAAGTTGACCTATAGGTATGCCTGATATTGATGTGTGATTTCGTATTGCAATTGCTAAGGGCTCAATTGCCATCGTAAATATGAGAGGGCTCAATGGACACCCCTGTCTGCATCCCCTGTTGATTTTAATTGGCATAGATATATTGTTGTTAGTAATTATTTCTGCATATGGTTCTTTATATAATAATTTCACCCATTTACAAAAGTTTTCTCCCAGCCCAAATCGTTCGAGAAGCTCAAACAGGTATGCCCATTCCACCCTGTCAAATGCTTTCTCAGCATCCAATGACAGGAAAGCTGTATCTGGTAACTCTCTTTGGGAATGTAAGATATTTAAAACCCTTCTTACGTTATGAAATCCCTGACGACCCACAATGAACCCATTTTGGTCTCCCTTTATGATATCTGGTAGAATAATCTCTAATCTTTTTGCTAGAATTTTGCAGAGTACTTTTAAATCTGAGTTGAGGAGGCTGATTGGCCTCATGTTTTCGCATTTATCATTTGATTTTCCAGGTTTAGGAAGGAGAGTAATCAAAGCCCCTCTCAAGGAGGGAGGGAGGATCCCTTCCCGAAATGATTCATTAAACATCTCAAGAAGAGGTTTCCTTAATTTAGATTCAAATTTCTTATACAAATCGATGGGTAGGCCGTCTGGTCCTGCCACCTTCCCAGATTTCATGCTCTTTATTGCCATAGTGATGTCTTCTAAGGATAAGTCGTCACCCAGTTCCATCCTTTCTTCCTCTGATATACTAGGGATATCAATATTATTTAGGAATAGCTTTTGGTCTGGTAATTCTGGAGCTCTTTCGGAACTATATAGTTTTCCATAATATTCTCTAAATGCCTCATTAATTTTAATAGGATCTATAATAGAGTCATCATTATGAGTCTTGAGGTTGGTAATAGCTCTTTCGGTTTGAAGTTGTTTTAAGCGCCATGCCAAGATTTTTCCTGATTTTTCCCCTTGGTCAAATATAGTTTGTTTAAGTTTTAAGAGATTATCTGTAGCTTTTGCAGTTGACATTTCATTATACTGTGTTCTCAACAATAACAATTCCTGGTGAGTTTTTGGATCGGGATTTTGATAATAATTTCTCTCCAAAACTTTGATTTTTGACTCTAACAATGTAAATTTTTGTTTAGCTCTTTTAGATTTAGAACTTGTAAAACTAATAATCTGGCCCCTAATGTAAGCTTTAAAAGCTTCCCATCTGGTGCTTGCAGAAGTCTCATCTGTGTTGATTATGAAAAATACATCAATTTGTACCTCAAGGAAAGAGATTAGATCTGGGTCCCGTAGCCAACTTTGCTGCAATCTCCATTTTGGTGGATCCTTTTTCAAGCCTGGGTCTACATAACACAAATTATTTGGGGCATGATCTGATATCAGAATACTGTCATAATTACATTCCTTGATTCTAGACACCAGGCCTGCAGAAATTAAGAAATAATCAATTCGGGAGTATGTTTTATGTGTACTGGAAAAACACGAATAGAATAATACCTCAGGGTTTCTGTCTCTCCATATATCTCTAAGATTTAATGTCTTGATAAACTGATGTATAATTCCTCTGCTTTTATTATGGGACTTATCAATATGTGTTAACCTATCTTTAGAGGGATCCAGTGTACAGTTGAAATCTCCTGCTATTATATATTGACCTTTGAGGGTTGATAGAGTGAAAAACAAATTACTGAAAAATTCAGGGTCATCATTATTTGGCGCATAAATGTTGACCAGGTTGAGAAGTTCTGTCAGAAGCATGCCTTGAATTATTAGGTATCTACCTGCCGTATCAGCAATTATCTTTGTGACATTAAGAGGAATAGATTTATGTACAAGAGTCATGACCCCTCTTGCTTGAGTGTTAAAGGGCGCTGAGAATACCTTACCCTGCCACCTCCTCCTAATCCCAATGTCTTTGTCTTTTGAAAGATGTGTTTCTTGAAGAAAAATTATTTGGGAATTAATACTTTTTAATCTCCCCATCACCTGCTTTACCTTTTTTATTTTTTGTAGCCCTCTGCAGTTCCAGGATGTGAACTTGATGTCTAATTTACCAGTCATAGATAGCAATACATTTGTAAATTCCTTGTATCATTGTGCAATAATGTAAAGAAGAAAAAAAAAGAGGTCAAAAGAGAAAAACGAAGAAAAACAAACAAACAAACTGGGTCTCTCAACAAACTAACCGAGACCCCCCCAATGCTCCAGAACTGAGCATTCCCCCCACCCACCTGTTCACTCCCATAACGCTGAAAACTACTCCACACCGAGTGAGGAGTAGTGAGGCTGAACTGATTAATCTCCTTATAAAGAGTAACCTTCTCCCTCCACTAAATGTGAAATAAAAACCTAATTAACAAAGTTGGTATATTGGTCAACCACCACTAAATGTTAAGTATAGAAGCCCATTGTGAATTGTATATTATAATAACTAAAGAATGTGGATCAGCAGTTGACACCCTGAAAATAACTGAGCCCAAACTGAGTTTGAGCGGCATGTTATGGGGTGTTGCTGTTATAGTACATACACATACATGTGTTGTTCAGGAAACAGTGCTGCTCGAATAGTGCATTGTGGGATTATGAGTTTTAGTGTACTTTTTTTGTTACTTTCTGACCTACCGATCTACTCTAATATCCTCAAGGGAAACACATTGGCATATTAATCGCTTAAATAGACACAATTCAACTTGTTTCATGTAACTTGAAAAAACGAATAACTGTGAAATAACATTGTAAACCCGTATCATGGGTCTAGCGTAGCATTGAATCATTGTTGACGGTGAACTGTGTTCGAGTAGTGCATTTTGGGACATTGAGTCTTAACGTGCGAATTTCTGAGCTACTCTCAACTGAATGACCCCAATATTTTCTCCGAAAACATAATAGTATGTTAAATCACCTAGACACACACAGTTTAACTGGTTTGCAAATAAACATATAAGAAAAAAGAACAATATAAACCAGTGTTAGAGCTCTAACATGACGTTGCTCGTTATCAAAGCCAGCAGTAGTGTATCATATACTCATCCACTACCGTTCTCTTCTTGGATTCGTTTGATGAAACTTTCCACTTCTGTCGGTGTGCCAAAAGTTTGTGTTTTGTCCTTGTGTGTCACCAGCAATCTAGCCGGGATCAACATGCCATGTCTTATCCCCATGCTACGTAATTTCTGTCTGGCCGAGTCGAATTCCTTCTGCTTCTTGTGTTCTCCTGTCGCTAGGTCGGGGTAGAAACGTACTGGTTTGTCCTTGTGTAGGATTTGTTTTTGGGCTCTGGCTGCTCTTAATACAGTCACCTTATCTCTGTCGTTCAGGAATTTCATGATCATCGTTCTCGGAGGCGCGTTGCTCTCCCGTCTCTGACCAATGCGATGAGCTCTCTCCAGTGTGAGTTTGGATCTTAGTGCTGCGAGCCCCAGTGTCTCCGGTATCCAACTCTCGAGAAAGGTGCAGGCGTCGTCTCCCTCCTCTCCCTCCCGCAGGCCAACGAGTCTCAGATTAGACCGCCTGGCTCTTGATTCTAGGTCTGTCACCTTGTCTTCCAGCTCTAGTTTCTTTCCCTCCAGAGAGTGGACCTTAGCCTGGAGGACATTCACCTCATCCTCCATGTTGGAAATACGGACCTCTGCATGTGTAATTCGTTCCGTACATTCTCCCATATCTTTCCTCAGTCCATCAATTGCGACCAACATTTCTTCATGTCGGTTTGCAGACTCGGACCTCAATTCTCTGATAGCTTCCAGAATCCTGTCATATTTTCCCCCTTCTTCCTCGGCAGTTTCTGTGATCCCCGCGCTGCTCGAGTTAGCTTTAGCATCGTCCTTGTTTCTAGGAGAGCTAAAGTCCATAATTTTAGATTGTACTTGTGGGTTCTTTCGGGTACTCGGTTTCCCTTGTGTAGACGACATCTTTTACGAGTGGTATGGCTGATTTGCGTTGACTTTAGCTAGGTTTGTAACAGAATTTGTTTGACGATTTTAGTGGAGGTGAGAAAACCAGTCTTCTCAGCACGCCGCCATTACCGGAAGTCAGCCATTATTACTATTATTACTATTATTATTACTACTATTATTATCATTACTATTATTATTACTATTACTATTATTATTACTACTATTATTATTATTACTACTATTATTATTATTACTATTATTATTACTATTATTATTATTACTATTATTATTACTATTATTATAATTATTACTATTATTATTATTACTACTATTATTATTATTACTACTATTATTACTATTATTACTACTATTATTATTACTATTATTATTATTATTACTATTATTATTATTATTATTATTATTCAGCAACTAACAGGGTTCGACTTTAACGCTTGCTCGGAAAAACATTCGCTGGCTTTGTTTGCGTGAGCCCGACGACACTGCTAGATCCTGGATATGTGTATCGGTGTTGCAGGAAGAACAACAGACGTCTAGATCAGACTAGATGGTCGTAGAGTGCAGGGGAGTTAGCTAGTTAGCTCGGATCATCTAGTCTGGTCTGGCGCCTGCGCCGTCTGTTGTTCTTCCTGCACACAGGTAAACATATCCAGGATCCAGCAGCGTTGTCAGTCTCGCACAAACAAACACGGCACATTTTTTACTTTTTTACTTGCTCTGGGCAAGCGTTAATGTCGAACCCTGACTAACTTTCCAACTATTGTTCTTGGTGCTTGGTTAAGGATGGGTTGGTGGTGGTTAACAGTGACCCACCCTGTATGACCACATGCGTAGTTTGTGATCCTGACACAGGGCGAAGATGAAGGTGTCGTCCTCCAGCTCTCTGACGGCCAGACTGACGGCCAGGTTCCCCGGGCTCTGGTCCCCCCTGTCACCACGGCAACAAGACAACAAGGGTTAACAAGGGTCAGCATGACAACAAGGGTCACACAGTCAACAGGTTGGAAGAAGGAAAACTAATCAATGGCACTAAGGTGGGTTGAACCTGAGGGAAATAATACACTTCAAGTCAGGTTATGGAGATTTGTGATTCTACTACAAAAGAATGAGCTTCTCATAAAAAGAAAAAATATATATATAATAATGTAGCTCTACCATTAGTTTGCTTAGGTGTTTGTTTATATCAGAGTGGGCCTCAATTCTGTTTTCATTCATGACATTTCATGCTCGCTATATATGATGATGTTTCTAATAAACTTGACTGGAATACAAGCAACAACTAGGTATTGTCTGACCATGGGGTTAGGGTGAGGTCTGACCACAAAATGTGACTGACAATGAGGCGGGGATAACAGAAAGGGGTCAGGGATGATGGAGAGTTTACGGAGCTGAAGAGTCAGTTATGGCTGTTTTACAGAAGCATCTCTCTGACCTGATGGCGGTGGGCATCCAGCCAGCCAGCCTCTGCATGACGCTGCTCCTCTTCAGCTCCAGGATGGTCACGCTGCCTGAGAGGAGGACAGGGAAGAGACTACCACTCAGACAGTAGCCTTGTCCGCGGTATAAGCTAATCTAGTTTTGTGAGCCTGCTAACAATGTAAAATAGTGTTCTAGTTAACTAGGTAGTCGTGGGGATTACTCACCCAATCCATTGTATTGGAATATTTTGGCTTGACTCGCGAGTGTGACATTTATTTACATTTTTCAGAATAAAAGTCTGAACATTTGGTCGGTGTTGCCAACTTGTTTCCCCTTTCACTAGCTAGTGCTATAAACTAACTATAAACTAGCTAAAACTAGGTAAGACTTTAAGAGTCATTTTAACCGCCATCTACTTGTCCCTTACCCTGGGTGTCGTGGGGTGGGGCAGGGTGACTTACCCTGGGTGTCGTGGGGGGGGGGCAGGGTGACTTACCCTGTGTGTCGTGGGGGGGGGCAGGGTGACTTACCCTGGGTGTCGTGGGGGGGGGCAGGGTGACTTACCCTGTGTGTCGTGGGGGGGCAGGGTGACTTACCCTGGGTGTCGTGGGGGGGCAGGGTGATGACCAGGATGCCCCCGGCGGGGGAGGCCAGGGCGTAGTGGGCCTCGCCCTCTTGGCTGAGCCAGGCTGCGGAGGCGCTGGGCCCGGCGGTCTGTCCGGCCGCGTTGGGGATGACGGCGCTGTGGGCCGGGTCCTGCAGGCTCAGCTTGCCCACGTCTGTGAAGATGGACTGCATCTGGAGCTCCGTCACCAGCTCCTGAGGGAGGGGGAGAGGGAGGGAGAGAGAAATGGTAAACAGACTGCACTTATATAGCACCTTTTTTGCTGCTCCAAAGCGCTTTACAACGGCCTCTCATTCACCCATTCACACACCAATGGCGGCAAGCTGCCATGCAAGGCGCTCACTGGGAGCAATTCTGGGGTTCAGTGTCTTGCGACTCGACCTCCTGCGCCACAGCCGCCCCATGAGGTGTTTGGGAATTTACAGCCTTTTCGAAGAGTGGCTGTACCATATTTACAATATAACACAGCCCTAGTATAATATAGTGTACCATTAGCAGATTGGCAAATTCAAATGGCGGTCAATCAATTAGTAAAGTATTTGAAGAAGAAAATAAAAAAAAGATTTATTGAGTATCAGAATGACACTGACGCAGTCAGGGGAGGAGGTTAGAGTTCCACTCTAGGGCTGGGCAAACGATCAACATTTCTTTTTCGATAATCACAAGAATTAACGATCAATTATCGATTAATTGATAAGCTTTTTTTTCATTAAAACAACGCCTAGGGCAGAAATAACAAGCATGTTTTCCTTGGGGAAAAAAACGTTATTCTTGATTTCTATGCCCCTGGTTATGGAACGTCGCGATGGAATAGGATATGCTGGCTCGACTATTTACATGAGCGCACGAAATCCTCTACCCTCGACAAAACTGAGCTGCAGAATATCTGTTTCGATTAATTTGCAGATGGCCATCGTTACTTTCTCTTCTCGTTGTGCATCACACCTCCCGCGTATTAGATGAGACGTGATGGAGGGCTGAGAAGGTAGCGAAGGAGCAATCAGGGTCGGATGTACTGTTTGCAGGTGGTATTTCATCGGGGTCGTGTTGTATTTATATGTCACTGCGCAGTGTTTGCAATGAGCGGCGTAACTTGTTGCATCATGCCGTACTGCGTTGAGAAATTCAATGCGAAGGCAAATGCAAAGTTAATTTCTCACACATAACGTGGACAAACTAATTTCCACTCAATTTATTAATGAATATCGAACATGTGACCATTCACCTCCAGCAGTGGTTCTCAGACATGTTTAGGTTAAGTGTACCATACATTTTCACTCTCTGTGAAGTTATCCCCCCTTGTGAAACATCAAATTCAAGCACCTTTCCAGAACAACAGACGGTGCAGGCGCCAGACCAGACTAGATGATCGTGGAGTGAAGATATTATTAAAGCATACGCGATGCGACGGGTGATCGACAGGCGTGTACGCTTTCATAATATCTTCACTCCACGATCATCTAGTCTGGTCTGGCGCCTGCGCCGTCTGTTGTTCTTCCTGCACACAGGTAAACAGATCCAGGATCCAGCAGCGTCGTCGGGCTCACGCAAACAAACCCAGGGAATGTTTTACTTGCTCCGGGCAAGCGGGCAAGCGTCACTGTCTAACCCTGAAGTCACTTTGGATAAAAGCGTCAGCTAAACAGCCAGTACAGGTCCACTCACGCTGCGGTACATGCGTGTGGGGTGTGGTAAAGGTCTACTCACACTGCGGTACATGCGTGTGGGGTGTGGCAGCACCAGCCTGTGGACCGTCTGGTTGGTGAGGATGAGGATGATGACATTGTTGAGGGTCTCCTGGATGTGGACGCCTCCGGGCAGCAGGGGGCAGTGTGTGATCTTGAGGCGCACAGCGTTGTTCAGCAGGTTGGTGTCCAGAGACTGCTCCACCAGCTGCACCGTGTCCCCGGAGGTGGACCTGAAAGAGACCAGGGTAACCATGTAGCCTCCGTTAAAGCGTTAGCATACACCTGGAATGTCCACTGGAACTAGACAGGGTGGCTGAGCTTGGGTGTCTGGCCTGGGAATGTCCATACTGTGCCAACCTCACTTTGAGGAATGGACCTATCGCTAAGCCACGCCCCAAAATAGAAATTGTCCAATCATGTCACAGCAAAAGTCACTACAGTAGACCCACTCACATTTTCTTTTCATTGTGATAGAGATAGTAGAGATATGACAGGAAGGATGGGGAGAGAGAGAAGGGATGAGAAGCAGGACATGTCCACGGCCGGAATCAAACCGGGAACCCTGCGGTTACGTGGTCAACGCTTAGTCCGCTACGCCACCTAAGCGCCCCAGGCATTACTCACCAGTGGATGAATCTGTTGCTTGTAATGGAGAGCAGTTTCCCACTTTCCTCATAGTGGAAGCCTCCAGCGCTGTCAGGGTACTTGACCCCTCCAGGGAAGGCATTCAGACCTGGGGAGAAAACATTCAATAGTTGTGGGAAGATCCATCAGATCACAGCTTAAGAACAGGGGTTCCCTGCATGGACGTCAGGGGAGGCGGGTTGCATGCATGCGGCTGTGTCTCAGGAGGTAGAGCCGCCGTCTAATGATCACAAGGTTGGCAGATCAGCGGTTCGAGCCCCGCCTGGCCACATGTCGAAGTGTCCTTGGGCAAGACACTGAACCCCAAAATTGCTCCCAGTGAGCGGGGCCGGCGCCTTGCATGGTAGCTTGCCGCCATTGGTGTGTGAATGTGTGTGTGAATGGGTGAATGAGAGGCCGTTGTAAAGTGCTTTGGAGCAGCAAAAAAGGCGCTATATAAGTGCAGTCCATTAACTCCATTTACCATGCAAAGTATGCAACTGTCAGTGGTGAAAATAAGATGGCTTAAAGTAGAATTGTCACACAAAAATAGGGCTGTTACGATTATTCGACGTCGTCGACGTCACCGACTACGTCAATACGTCGGTTAGCGTAATATGCGCCGGTTAGTCGTAAACAAACAAAATGGCGTTTTTTTTTTTTTTAACCTTTATTTTACCAGGCGAGACAATTAAGTGTATGAGTGAAAAATTGATAGCTACTAGCTAATGTTACACAAGCAATGTAGCTCACCACAGTTCGTATGTCTTGTCTTCTGGTGTTAGTAACGTTAGCTATGTAGCTGGCTAGCTACGGTAGCCTATTGTCATTGTGGTGCGAGCACCTACTGTACGTTATCTAGCTCGTAGCTCGCATGCTACGTTAGCATCAATTTAGCTAATCATAACATAGCAGCGAGAGTAACGTTAGCTAGCTATGTGTTGTGGTGATGGACAGACTTCTAAATGGCCATGTTGGCATTCAAGTTGGCTAAACATAGCAGTGAGGTGGAGACAAATACGTTTTTGTTTTTGTTTTTTTTTACAGTACAAAAATTATCGTTAGACTTAGCGATAAATTAGTCGTTAGACTAATCGAATAGTCGATAAAATAATCGCTAGATTAATCGTTAGAAAAATAGTCGTTTGGGACAGCACTACACAAAAACAAACAATCAAACCAATGTAGTCACCTGGCACACTCAGAGCGGGTCGCCGGCCAGCCTAGACAGGTGACTTCACATAGATGTGACAACGTGGATAAACTGAATATCTGGCTAGATGTCTATTTTGCTAAACGACAGATTAGTGTTTTCGTGAGCAGGGAATGCAAACAGATAGCATCTTCCTCTATGCAGTCCTATGTACAGATAGTGGGAGACTTTGCCATGTATTATAAAATGACACCGCCAAGACAGTTTAATAAAACCATTCCTTCACTGACTCTGACTGTTTTGATTGACATCTGATGATTTTTATTGACATCATCATGACACTAAGTAATGTCCAGAGGATAGCACTTGAAAGCATTACTACTTAAAACACTTATTTCCAAAGTGTTGGCTATCCTCTTGACGGGCATCAAGCTTGCCAAATTATTTAATTAATTTTGGTAATTGCAAATTCTACAAAATCTAGCAAATAAAATGAGTTACATTTGACTAATCAATGATGAACTGTGGGTGGGAAACATCTAGGGGCATATTAGGCTGTTTAGGAGCTGATGGAGGCACGTTTTGGCTCTCCATTTTCTATGTTTTTGCTACCGTTTATATATATATATTTCATGTAATGCTGTCTACATGCCTGATATGAACCAGCTCACCCGACCACCCCATAAGTAACGTGTAATGTCTAGTGTATGTCTAAAAAATCAATAGAAAGAAAGAGTTACATGTGACTAGATTGAACAGCGCGACAAAGCACCCGCAGGTAGACCAGACCAGAGATCTTATGGAGATGGAACCTCATCATTCTAAGCTCACGTTACACAGAGGCATGGTTAATGGTCAGGTACACAGGCCCAGGGTAGCATGGCGGGGAGTCACGACTTCACCACATCCCCAAAGCTTCTGTGACAAAACGTCGCATGTCATCAAACACACAGAGGGAGGACATGTTAATACAGTTAATAAAGGTTTACCTAGGTTGACGGGTATATCTCTGAACCGGGGCAGAGTTTCCCTCTCGAACCCGCAGATCTCTATGTAGCTCCTCTCCAGGACCGCCATCTTACCCTGCCGCGGGGGGTTGTGGGATCGACAGGAGGACCGCGTTCTGCGCTTTCAAACATTTAAAGTTGCAGAGATCATTTTATATCCACCACCGTTATGTATTTTTAAAAAATGTTTAACAATATATTTATTGTTTTTCAGTTTGCAAAATCACATCAAATTGTACAACAGTACAAAACACAGCAAAAAATGTTCACCCTGTTCTCCCGCCCATAACCCCATCCCTAACAATTGAAAAGACACACACAAAAAAGGAAAAAACCTAAACAATAAATAAATGATATAACCTAAAGAATATTAATAATAAGTAGTAATAATAATAAATTAAAATAAATGAATATAAAAGGGTGCATTCCTGGTCAATGTACACGATCATAAAGCTACTCTACTCCCCCAGAGCTTGTTCTTGTTGAAGCAAATTACCAACATTAACATTATGCCTTAAGAAATACTTAAAGGGCCTACCATATGTATTATTAACGGTTTCCACCACTCAGTCTCTATGAGAAAAAACATTTGGAAAAAAAGACATTGTAATATTAAATGTTTTCTAGGCATAATGTCCCAAAAGGAAACAAAGAATATAGGCTAGATCAGGGGTGCTCACACTTTTTAGGCTTGTGAGCTACTTTTCAAATTACCAGCTCAACAAGATCTACCAACCAAATAAAACATAATTGCCATTGCTGCGAACACAAAAATGTACTGTAATAATAACAAATTAAGGCCACGCTACACTGTTTCAAAATCAAAGAAGAGATTTATTAAACTATATAACAAATATTCACACTGGTAGTCCATTAACATTAACTCAGGAGCTCTGAGTGGTTTACACCAGACTGGCCAGTGCCAAGCCAGGTGCCATCGACATGTTGGACAGGTGCGTGTGTGGCAGGTGCGTGTGTGCAAGGTGCGTGTGCAAATAGTGTTGAAGGTGGGGAGAGACGCTCAAGAACCCGAGACGCGCATATCTTCTTCTTAATCGTTAAATGAGCGAACGTTTTTTTTAAAGGTGTTTCTGTCAAAAGTAGAACATATTTATCAAATACTATTTCTGAAATTGCTTATAGGGTGCAACCGTGGCCCTAGGTCCCTATTGTCACCTAGCTTCGTTATCAGTAGGCTATGCGTGGCCTATAATGGGCATATAAATTAGTACAGGTGCATAGTACATTCACAGGTGTCCAAGAGAGGCTCTGTGTTCTAGAGTGCTCAGAGAGGCTCTGTGTTCTAGGGTGCTCAGAGAGGCTCTGTGTTCTAGAGTGCTCAGAGAGGCTCTGTGTTCTAGAGTGCTCAGGGCCTCTGTGTTATGACGACTTCGACTTTTCGGTTTTGAAGTGTGGGAACTACAAACATACATTATACATAGATAGGCCTACACGTGTGATTGTTACCGGTTAAGTATATATGTACATTTACTGTCCAAATGAGCGTCTGACGAGAAGGTAAAAGTGACAGTTATAAAAAAAAGTTAAAAGTACATGTCACACAACTCGGGTTGCAGCTCCGACTTGGAGGTTTCTAGTGGATATTTAACTTGTTTCTCTGCGTTTCCTACAGCTGTCGTATAGGCCTACACGCTGGGCGGGTTTCTTGGTGCTTTATTTCCATCTAGTGACAATTATTGGAATAATCCTTTATTTTTTTAACTTGATTACTTAAAACAATATATACACAGTACTCAAGTTGTAAAAAAAGAAAATCAGGGAGGATGGTGGATTTTATCATATGGGCATCCCCACAGTGTCAGTGACTTCAGTGTCAGTGACTTGGTGGTAAAAATAACATTGCATGTGTGCGTGCCCCCCCCCCCCCCCCCCCCCCCCATAACTAAATGTGTAAATAGCAGTAATACCACGTTCATTGATAAAATGACATAAGGGATGGAAAGGGGGGATGGCAGTTTTAGAAGGGGGATGATTTTGACCGTTTTTATTTCAGGGGGTTAGAATGATTACACAACAATGCGCTCTCTTTGCTACCAGTTCTACA
Source organism: Nansenia antarctica (assembly GCF_963989245.1). Classification (NCBI taxonomy): domain Eukaryota; kingdom Metazoa; phylum Chordata; class Actinopteri; order Argentiniformes; family Microstomatidae; genus Nansenia; species Nansenia antarctica. The sequence goes on along the minus strand of NC_137684.1, from coordinate 30,735,768 downwards.
CTGCTACATTTACATTTACATTTACATGTTTGGCATTTAGCAGACGCCTTATTCCAAAGCGACTTGCAATCAATACATTCGACTAACCACTCAGTATAACCCACACAGAATAACCTCTTAATTGTTTCGTGCTTTGAACTTTATTGTCATTGACAGAGTTAAAATTGGTTGGGTTTGTTTTGGACAAATCATGCCCCTCAGCTCAAGAAACCTGTCACACTGTCTTTGTGATGTCATAATGTATTATTATTATATTATTTTTAAATTGTCTTTATTACATTCTATTAATGTCTTATTCATATTTTATCAGTTCTCTTTTACCCTTCTAATTCCTACTTAGTTCCATAACTGCTTATGTTACCAGTGAAGACAAGAGCAGGTGATCTCCAATTGATAGCGGGTTTTATTGTGTGGCTCTGTGCGGACAGACAGACAGACACGCAAAATGAGAGAAAATCATTCCGCTTAGGGAGGGGGGAGGGAGGGTGAGGAAGGCACCCTTACCCCCTCCGTCCACTCTCCCCTCCATAAGGGATGAATGATTTAAAGTAACACCGCCTGCCGAGCCCAGCCTACCGGCTCGGTCCTACTGCCTCCTCCGGCCTCCCCTCCTCCTCCTCCTCCTGGGGCGCCGGCGGCGACGGACGAGGCAGCTGTCTGCATGGTCGAGAGAAGTGATGCTACTCTGGGTGGCTCCTTGGCTCTGGTGGTAGAAGGTTCTAGATGGTTGTGGAGATGCTTTGGAGAGGTTCCTTGGCACCGAGGCTGATGTCTGAGTGTTGGTCAGGCCAGGGCTTTTATACAGGTCTCCACATGTGTGTCTGCGGGAGGTTCTGCGAGCTGGTCTGCGGGGCATGATGGTGGTAAGGGGAGTGTCTGAACAACGGAGAACCTCCGCTATGTATGGCGTTTTCGCCCCGTGACGTCACGCTCATCACTGTGACGCAATCGGCCCCTTTATTTTATTTTTTTATCAAAACCACTTTGAAGTCTGTCACAACAGAGATGACGTCACAACAGAGTTGACAGGTTGTTGCTGGGGTTTCACATTTGGGTATTTTCTCCCGACAAATATGAAAAAAATAAATATATATATATTTTAGTGTAAATAGGGTGATATTCTGGGCCAGATACTAACTAGTTGTGATATTACGTGGTCTGGCCGTTATCGGGCTGGTCCGAATTCGTCCAGGTCCGTCGGTGCTTGCTGGGCTGTATTATTGTAAATACTGAAATACTGTTTAACATTTTAGATCCTATCTATTCTACAGTTGGAAATGTACATTTTGAGAGCCTGCAACAAAGTAACGGTTTTGTTTTGTTTTTATTGACAACTATAACTACATAAAATATAACAGTGTGTATATTTGTTATGATTGAATGATTATTCTATTACATTTAGAAAGCCTATCAGTACAATACACCGTGGGGCTACCTTCAGACTTCGACGTCGGATGCAAGAATTATGACGTTGCACACTGCACCGATGTGCACACTGATCAAAAACTCAACGTTGGCAATGAAAGAATACTTGAAGATGAACAGCTATCAACATGCGACGGAAAAGTGATACGTTAAATTGCAGTCATCCTTATCTGATAAAATTCTCAAATAATTCGTTTATCATTACTTTTTACATGAAGCTGCAAATAGAATACATACAGGTGTAATAATAAATGGGGCTACTAATTAATGTGGGACAACCCAATTCGCAAAGCAACAATCACAACCACTTTTGAGGAGCTTGGTGAAGACTTGGAGCCCTTGGTCGATGTCATTGTTCCAATCCAAGAGCTTTCATCCAGTGAGATAATGATTGAGCAAAACCTCTCAGAGAATCAGTCAAGGGTGTCACAGTCAATCTCTGTGTGAGAAACTCAGTGTGGGTTCACATTCCCAGTTGTCTCAGGATGCCTTTGGGCTATACCAACTCTATCTTACAACAAGCACCAAAAAGGATATATATAACGTTAGACAGGGAGCACATATTTATGTTTATGGCGTTCTGAAATGAACAATATGAGGCTGGGAGGGGAAAATCACAGTATACCCACTAGAAAACACTAGACTACACCACTGAAGGCCAGCTGGGGCCAGTGGTTGCTCCAAATGCTGTATTTATGTGCGCAGGTTGAATCTATTTTTGAATCAAGGGGCAAAGTGCAGTTAGCAAGAGAGCATGATCCCTCGAAACGCCTCTAGTAACGTTCTCAATATCTGCCTCCTCACATCCCAGAGGCAGGAAACGTCACTGACACATGCGCACGCACACACACACACACACACACACACACACACACACACACACACACACACACACACACACACACACATTGATTTTCTCAGAGCTAGTCCACTAGTCCACTATCTCTCCCCCACAGTTTATTTCGATTCCCCATATCAATCAATCAATCAATCAATCAATCAATCAATCAAAGGACTGGACCTAGGATAGAGCCTTGTGGTACTCCACAGTTGATGTTATAGTTCTTAGAAGTGTGTTCATTGAGGGCAACAAAAAGTTCTCTACCTGTGAGGTAAGACTTAAACCAGTTAAGTGCAGTGCCAGAGAGGCCAACACACGTGTCTATGAGAATATTGTGGTTGACTGTATCGAAAGCTGCACTCAGGTCAAGGAGAACATGGACAGTTTTTTGGTGTCCAAGTTAATTCTAAGGTTGTTCACGACTTTTACCAAGGGAGTTTCTGTGCTGTGATGGGCGCAACGTTTTAAAAAATAAAATAAAATAAAAATCAGTTTGAGGTAAGAAAAAAATGTATTTCTCTAAATTTGGCTTGAAAAAGGGAGTGTGGGGAGCATACCACATCCGGCCTGCAGAGGGCGCTGCGGGACTGTTGGTGGAGTGTGGATGGGGTCCTGATTGGCATCGGCTGATTATTATTATTATCATTATTATTATTATTATTATTATTATTATAATTATTTTTTTCTTTTTATTGGATTATTATTATTATTATTATTATTGTTGTTGTTGTTGTTATTATTATTATTATTATTATTATTATTATTATTATTTGTTCGGACACGTTTTGCCAGCGCAACCCCAGTGGTGCGACTGAGGTTTTTCTAAGTTTGAGGAGCAGAAATAAACGGCTGTGTCCCAACCCTCCTACAGTGCTGTAGGATCCACCACAGGGAGAGTAGAAGTTGGTCTCAAACAGCTGAGGACTGCTGAGTCAAGGAAAAACACCTCTGTAAAGAGTAGTTAATCATAACATAGAGCTCATCTGATAAATAGTTACAAATGTATTTTAAAAAGGTGGCCTGGGGTGGTCCAATGGTTTAGTACCGCAGTCCATAGTGCACACATTATGCCCATGACGGCATGGGTTCGAATCCGGCCCATGCCCTGCTGACATGCCAGCAGGGCATTGCTCCCAGTGAGCGGGCCGGCGCCTTGCATGGCAGCTTGCTACCATTGGTGTGTGAATGTGTGTGTGAATGGGTGAATGAGAGGCCGTTTGAGGTCGTAAAGCGCTTTGGAGCAGCTTTGGAGCAGCAAAAAAGGCGCTATATAAGTGCAGTCCATTTACCACTTACAGTATATCCATGTTCTCAAAACATGGTTCGGAAGTACAAGGCACCACTGTGTTACGTGTCACACAGACAGCATCAGATGTCCCTGAGTGTTACTAGAGGGTCAAAATGTGACATACTGTACGTTGAACCATTGGTTACATACTGTTCATTTTTAGACATGGTTGGTCAAACAAACAAGTGACTGTAAGTACTGGTATGACTGAGGGTTCAATGAGGGTTCACAAGGAGAGGCACACGAAGATCAAAGAAAGACACATTGAAAAAATGTATTACGTCTGCGTAAGGCGTCTGCTAAATGCCAAAAATGTGACCTAGTGGGGGCGGACATGACTTCAGCAACATTGCTGAAAATATCTAAAATATCTAACCTGTGCTGTATAACCTGCATATAATATCTAACCTGTGCTGTAGCAGCCAAAGCTAAGTCGAAGGGGGTGGCGTTCTGTTCCATCAAGGTCACTGATTAGGTCATATAGTGTGTTAGTGTGTATACCAGGAAAACACAACACTTCATCATCCTCCTCATCGCCTGCATTACTACCTGAAGCCTAGCTGCCTCGGGTGTAATGCCTTTCCACCTCTCACTCCATCATCCTTACTTGTCCATCCCATCTGCCATGGATGTTCAAACAGATTAATCATGTTGGCAGAATACCATTAGATATTCCCTCAGTCAACATTGACAGCCTCCTGAAAAACAACACTCACATTCCTGTGGCCTCGCGTTCACAACATAGTCATGGTCAATCATTACACTATGTTCTCAAACTCGCCTTGTTTATCATCCTTGCAAAAAATAAAATGAAGGTCAGAAATGTCACAACCACAGCACAGGTAGGATAATGCGCAGGTCGGAATAGCAAAGGGCTTTTTGCACCTATTGGCCTCTAGTCTAGTTTGTCACTCTCGTTGTCTTTGTTTCTTTGCTTTGTTTTTCTGTTCTGTCTGTCTGACTGTCTGTCTATGAAATCTGTTAAGTGTCCTTGGGTCTGAGAAAGGCGCTATATAAATATACCTAGAGGGCGCCACAGGGGGCATCACAGGGGAGACTTAAACTGTGTTCTCATCCCCCCTTTGGCTCGCTCTAGAGCACATCTGGAAGTAAATCAGCAGGGATTATTAATGCCTTTCTCCAGACGTATGACTGACAAATGGAGGTATAGAGATCCCATGTCTAGACAGTCCTCTTCCTGCTAAGTCGTTGCATCCCCTGTCTCTACCAATCTGTGACTTGACAGTTGTGTGATGCACTCAGATGTACAGTCGTCATAATACTTCAGTGATGACTTGACAGTAATAGGCCTGCTGCTGCTGTATCTCTAGTCCACAAGTTTATAATACTGCCAGTTTTGTGGCACAAAAACGAACAGACAACGAGACAGGAAAACACACAGACTAAAATGGGAATGATGACAGGTGAAATCTATCAGGGCAGGGTAGAGGGACTCCAGATCCCAATTACACAGGCGGGAAACACACAAAGGTGGGTAACGAAGTGACAGAAACTAAAAACTAAAAACAATGTGACTAAAACAAAATAAACAGGAAACAAAAAATGAATACCATAAAACAAAGACAAACCAAAAAACTAACAAACCCAAACAGGACGAGACCTGACAGCGTGTGTCTGCCTAATGTGGATCTCTGTCAGGTTGTGGATTGGGGTTGGTGTTTAAGTGCATTCTGTAGCTACTGCATCCCACGGTAAATGGACTGCACTTATATAGCGCCTTTTTTGCTGCTCCAAGCAAAGCACTTTACAACGGCCTCTCATTCACCCATTCACACAGACATTCACACACCAATGGCGGCAAGCTGCCATGCAAGGCGCCGGCCCGCTCACTGGGAGCAATTTTGGGGTTCAGTGTCTTGCCCAAGGACACTTCGACATGTGGCCAGCCGGGGCTCTAACCGCCGATTTGCCAACCTTGTGATCATTAGATGGCGACTCTCCTGCGCCACAGCTGCCCTGATATACAGTATGTAAATAAAAGTAGCCCAGATATACTATTATGAAACACTTAGCACATGTTAACAATTGTACACCATACAGCATGACATGACAAATGAATGACCCTGGCAGATGAAATGCCGGTAAATGCTGATAAAAAATGCAGGTCGAGAGAGGACGTTGGCGTTGCTTGTTCGCCGCTTCTCCGCCCAAAATCTAGATATACTTGCAGTATACAGAGTAGATTGTCCTACGAAGACACTCAGATTTAGATTTAGTAATCAAAAAATGAATTAGACCCCTATACTTTTCAGTCTGTAAAGCGTGTTTGAGTGTCTAGAAAAGCACTATATATGGTTAATGTATTATTATTATTATTATTAGTAGTAGTAGTAATAGTAGTAGTATTAGTAGTAGTAATAGTACCGGTAGTAGTATTAGTAGTAGTAGTAGTAGTAGTAGTAGTAGTAGTAGTAGTAGTATTAGTAGTAGTAGTAGTAGTAGTAGTAATAGTAGTAGTATTAGTAGTAGTATAGTAGTAGTAGTAGTAGTAGTAGTAGTAGTAGTAGTAATAGTAGTAGTATTAGTAGTAGTAGTATTAGTAGTAGTAGTAGTAGTAGTAGTAGTAGTAGTAGTAGTAGTATTAGTAGTAGTATAGTAGTAGTAGTAGTAGTAGTATTAGTATTAGTAGTAGTAGTAGTAGTAGTAGTAGTAGTATTAGTAGTAATAGTAGTAGTAGTAGTAGTAGTAGTATTTGTGCATGCAGTAGAAGTTGACAGCTCTGTCCAATGTTGAAGTCATCAGTTTTCTGGGTGACTCGTCTCCATGGCATCTGAAGTCTGAGACGTACTTTGAACTAGGGTCTCGTTCTCCCTGACCCTCGGTGCCTAGTATCAGGGTCGTGACCCCCAACCTCGCTCTGACATCGTGGGTGGGAGGGTGAAGAGGAGTTGGGCAAAGGGTCGCAAACCTCCCATATCCCCTTCACCCCATATTTGCTTTAATGCTTTAATGACGTTTTCAACACTTTTGTCCAAATTAATATGTGCCATCTCCTCCTCTCTTCCTGTCACACATATCTGTTTATTTACCTCTACAATACTTACGTTTGGAGATTTAGTAGACACTTACATCCCAAGCGACTTACAACAAAGTGAATCATCTAAGGTATTAATCAGGAGAGAAAAAGGAGATCATATTAAAAAGAAAAATTCCACTGCTTTTATTTTTATGTGTCAATACATTTCCCTAATGTAAGTCAGTCAGCAACATTCCACATTCCTACACACTACGTCTTCATCTACTAGTGTGCTGGTGATTCTGCTGAACCGGACACTTCATATTCAGCTTCTCCAGACTATTTTCCTCTGACTTAGCAGCTGTAGAATTTGTTGATCCTCTGGACGTCGATTCTTGACATGTCTTGCCTCTGGCCGATCCTCACGTTTGCGTTGGGGATGGGGGTGATGGTGTCCCTTCCCCGCTGCGTAGTGAAGGCTGTTCTTCCATAGTGCATGATGGAGGAGTAGTCGTAGGGGGTGTTCAGGTTGTTGGTCCGTTGTTTCTGGAAGTTATAGGCCACATGGGTGGGAATGTACTCCCAGTTGATCCTGACGTACTGGTCACGGTCGCTCCTGGTCTGCTCGTGCTGGAAGCCCAGAGCGTGGATGATCTCGTGCTGAATGATACCGTGGTGAAGGCAGCCTCCTTTGCTGATGGAGAGAACCTGCCCGCCTCCGACTCTCCCGAGAGAAGAGTAGCAGCCGCTTCTACTCTTAACACTGATGTAGTCGCGCTGGTTTGTGTAGGGCACGAAACGAACGCAGGTTCTGCCATGGAAGGACTTCATGGCTCTCTCGATCATCTGCCTTTGGCGTTGAGAGAATTCGCTGCCCACTGTGTAGGGCACTTCAACCTTGCCGCTTCTGGCTTTCCTCCACAGGCAGTTGCTGTTATAGCAGACCATAGCGTTTCTGGTCTTTGGTGCTAGCATGTCTCCCTCCCATAGCAACTCACTGGAGCCGTTGTTAGTGGTCAGAATTCTGGTGGTGATGTCGATAACTTCGGCCTCAGGGTCATCAGCCATCTGGTACTCTTCTCCACTTCCATCTTCTTCACTTCCGTCCTCCAGGAGAGGGTTGGCCTGGGAGAGGCCCAGTAGGAGCAGCAGGAGGAGGGTGAGAGAGGGGCTGTGGTCAGCTGTCTTCATGGTGGAGAGAAGTGATGCTACTCTGGGTGGCTCCTTGGCTCTGGTGGTAGAAGGTTCTAGATGGTTGTGGAGATGCTTTGGAGAGGTTCCTTGGCACTGAGGCTAATGTCTGAGTGTTGGTCAGGCCAGGGCTTTTATACAGGTCTCCACATGTGTGTCTGCCGGAGGATTAAGGCCTGGCGTCCATGCTGCTAGTCCTAAATCAACATCGACAGGGAGTAATCCAGGGCCAAGCCTACAGTTTCAACATGGTTTTAATCCACCCTGATCAATTTACACCATGTCAGGTCTATTCAATAACCCATTAGGTTAAATATGGTTGTTACAACCTCACTAAAATGGCTGTGTTGGTATTACAGCTTTGCATTTGATTTCTCAATAGAATTCCCAAATGCAGGATAGGTTACACTCCTAGATTTTCACTTATTATGCACCATATTAGGACATCACCCCTTGCACCACTCCACTTTTTCACCCTCATCTCTACGTAACAAAAGAAGTAAATTCATCATAACATTGATCATTCCTGTGAATCAAAACTGGAATGTATAGCCTGCTACATATTCACATATCACTAAATAACAACTGGCTTAATACACTGGATTTACTTAGACATTACCATTACCATCTTATTTCTGTAGCCGGAAATAAAGTGCTACCGAATCAATCAATGAATCAAACAGTGCTTGTCTGACTATGAAACTTTAGCTTTGAAAGTGAAGCATAGTTCACGTGTTGAACATTCCCAATTCCACTATCCTGGCATTCCTTTGCTTTGGCCAAAATGATGATAAAGGATGATAAAAAATAAATAAATATGGTAATACACTCGCTGTCTCTGGGAGTTTATAGCTTTTGTCCAGCAAAAATTTACTTTGTTGGATCTAGTAGATTCAGTATCAGACAATCATAACATTATCTTGTGTTAGAGAAGGAGAGAAAGAGAGAGGGAAGAGAGGACAGCGACACTTTAGTTCAGCCAATCTGGCAGCCTCTCAGCCACTCAGCACAACCAGGAAGAGCTGAGGCCCAGTTCCGTCCCTCCTCCCTCCATCCCTCCATCCCTCCTCCCTCCATCCCTCCATCCCCTCAGTCCTCTTCTTCTGTTGATCAAGTCACTATCCGGACCCTCTGTATCTTCCCCAGTTCTCTCCAGGACATCCAGGATCCGGGAGTCATTTCTTTCCTGCCTGTCTGTCTTCTGAGTGAGCAGCACACAGGCCCTAGTGATGGCGGCCCGGATGCCCCTCAGTCCAGACGGCCCTCGTCACCAACAGGAGGCCATTGTGCCCGGCTGTGTTCCAACAATGAACAAGTCACTGCAAGCCAAGTCACCCAGAGGGCTGGGGGGGTGATGGGTGGGGGGTGGGGGGCATGTAGCCTAGCCTCTGGGTCCCCCAAAGCCGTCCCCATCTATCACTGTCTGTCCACACGTCTCCGGTTACAGATGTCTCCCATGCACTCACCCATGGTCGTCAAGCTTCAAATTTCAAGTTTTATTGTTATGTCACATTACACAAGTGTAAGAGAGGTAAAATTCGTAGACTTCGGTTCCTGACATTGCAGCACAACACAATGAGGCAAGATAAGTCAAGATACAATAAAGTGACAATAGTACAAGACATAAGACAATAGTCAATTGTCTACAGTAGGCTTGTTTATAATAATAATAATAATAATAATAATACATTAGACTTATATAGCGCTTTTCTAGACACTCAAAGACGCTTTACAAACTGAAAAGATTGAGTAGTAAAATAAAAAGAAACAAAAAATAGCTAAAAGAAAGTATAGGGGTCTATTTCATTTTTAGATTACTAAATCTAAATCTAAGTGTCTTTGTAGGACAATCTACTCTGTATACTGCAACTACACCTAGATTTCGGGTGGAGAAGCGGTGAACAAGCAACGCCAGCGTCCTCTCTCAACCTACATTTTTTGAAAAGTGACCTGATGGCCTCATCCCATGATCCTCTCTGGGCTGCTGTCCTGGTGCACTGTGGGGGACTTCTGAGCGTTAACCCATTTTAACTCTGTGAGTCATTTGCAGTCAGGCAGAGTGGGACCATCGACGTCATGTCAGAGGGGTGTCCACCTATAGACAAATAGCTAAAGGGGAAAACTAAAAAAACTAAAGGGGACAGAGCATTTGAGGTGACGGCCCCAAGACTATGGAACGCCCTCCCCCCTGACCTGAGAGCCACTCCCTCAGAACTAATCTTTAAACGCCAACTAAAGACACATCTGTTGAGACAGGCCGGTAGTCACCTTTAGCCTTCTTATTGTTACTGTTAATGTTTTGTTTATGTTGTCCCCTTTGTGTTTTTAATCATTGATGTTCAAAAATGTGCACTTTCCGTATTTTTTAAATTTTATTCTTGTATGTAAAGCACCCTGTGCATCCGTGCTGGGAAGGGTAAGTTTTACTTACTTACTCATCCCATCCTCTCTGGGCTGCTGTCCTCGTACACTGTGGGGGACTTCTGAGCGTCAACCCATTTTAACTCACTGAGTCATTTGCAGTCAGGCAGAGTGGGACCAGAGGGGTGCCCACCTATAGATGCATGGCCCACCAGGGTACAGAACTCCCTTCTGGACAGCGGTACAGGGCCACCAGGTCAAAAACATCATGGCAATTTTTTCTTCCCCAAAGCCACAGCCCTCCTCAATAACTCCTGATCATCGCACCTTGCACTTGTTGTACAGTATATTTATTCACTCATATTGGTACTGTATTTATTTTATTTTGTTGTCTTGAGTATTGTTGTATTGTCGTCTTGCTGTTGTGTGTACTGTAGCTTGTTCAGCATGGTAGAATACCAAGTCATGTTCCTAGTGCACTGCACATGGCCAATAAAGTTGAATTGAATTGAACAAAAGGAAGAGCGAAATAAGAACAAATGATCAAACAGAAAGTATAGACAATTTAGAAAATAGAAATTGAAAAATATTTCTGTACATTTTATTATAGGTGGTCTATGCAGACAGTCCAGATAGGAACCGTGAGCTGTTTGAGCAAAGTGAACAGCCAGCAACATTTTATAAGAACCCCTTAGAACCCCTCAAACTCACCTGATCTACATTCTAGAGAATTAGAGCAATTAAATTCTAGAGCAGAGTAGATTGGTAAATGGACTGCACTTCTATAGCGCCTTTATCCAAAGCGCTTTACAACGGTCTCTCATTCACCCATTCACACACACATTCACACACCAATGGCGGCAAGCTGCCATGCAAGGCGCCGGCCCGCTCACTGGGAGCAATTTGGGGTTCAGTGTCTTGCCCAAGGACACTTCGACATGTGGCCAGCCGGGGCTTGAACCGCTGATCTGCCAACCTTGCGATCATTAGACGGCGGCTCTACCTCCTGAGACACAGACGCCACAGATTGGTATCAGAGATGAGTTGGCATAATGGAAAACCTCTTTCTGTACAGTCCATTATATGTGTGCTCTATGCAGTTCAGATAGAGCACTCTGAGCTGGTTGGTCAGAGTAAAAAGCCTAAAAGCAACATTTGGTAAGACACACCGCTTTGTATTCAAATTCACCTGATCTACATTCAAGATGTGTTGCAGAGATGAGATAATATCATACAACATATTTCTGTACAGTCCATTATTCTGGGACAATACTCTTTCATCTGGGTAATTAGGAAATTAGAATAATTTCAAACCCTCCTGGGGAAATACTCTATCTATTATGATATGGTGATGAGTGAATATATATTTGTTAAGATAATTAACATATTGTTTGTGGTTCATTGGTCCCTGTTTACTATGCTTGAAAGACGGAGTTTAACTTGGGTGCTTTTATTATGAAGAAATCCTCATTTACATTCACCGGGAGTTCCACTATTGGAGCTCGTCGTTCAGGTTAACACTAGAACAGCCATGGGTGACCTCATTTGACCCCTGTGAGTAAAAACATTTGTATATCTTTGCACTCGATCAAATTTCAGGACCCTCCTTTCAGGACTTTTCCTAGATATGTGCGTTCTACCACCCAGTATCCTTACATTTTCAAAATCACATCAGGATAAGCTAGTATAAAGCTAGTTTGCAGTTTTTTCTGTGTAGGAAGCAGGCTAATTTACCAGGCGGCCAACTAGTGGTCGTTGTGTGTAAATAGCAGCTTCCCATTGTAAAGACTATGGTCATTTGACCCCCGAGGCGGCTCTTATAGTAGGTCAAACAGACACGGCTGTTCTAGTGTTAATTGATAAGGCCTGTAGTGTAGTTAAGCTCAGACAGTAAAACACACGTCATGCAATTCGATTCAATTACTCCAACCGACTCTCGAACTTGTGCCCTCTGACTTTCCAACACACGTGACAGACAGTCTCCAAGGTCTTCCACAGCAAGGATCTGACCTCAGTCTGAATCAGCTGTAACTGTGCTGCAGTATACTGCATGTGTGTGTGTGTGTGTGTGTGTGTGTACATCATGTGGGACAGTCATCATTATATTACTGTTCACATGCTCCTCTCACGTGCACAGATGTAGGCCTATGTATGTGGGCTGTAATGTCATTTGCGCAGCCGAACGGGAGGCAGGGTTACTTGTAAAACCCCCATCCTATCCCAGGCAGTCTCATATCAATAGTTTGGGCTGTGTGTGATGGTCCTAACCCCCGCAAACGCTGGTTGGCCAATTACCCTGAACACGATTAGCCAGATTTGGCGCAGAGTCAGCATTCAATTAGGGTGAGTGAGCAAGAACAGTCCTTCCCTTCAGGCGGTTTAAAAATAGCCGTGTTGTCCGTCTGCACCGGCAGAGTTTGAGGTTTACATGCAGTGGTAAACTGTTAACAAACTACACCGAGAGGTCACGGTCACGACAGCGGATACTTTGGTCTTTATTTGACCTGTCTGTCCCGGGACGAGAGTTTGAGGAGTCAACTGAAGAAGAGGGAGGACGAGGGAGAGAAAGAGCCTCAACTGTGAGTGCGAGTGGTTTCTGCTCTTATTGTCTATGTCCACATGTCATGAACAGACACATTCAGTGACTGAATAATAATAATAAATGTTATTTATGGGCGCCTTTCAAGGCTCTCAAGGACACCTTACAAGACAGTTTAAAACCACATATCAAAACATTAAAATCAACAAAGCAAAATGAGATAAAAACAGCTAAATGAGATATAACAACAAACACAATACAGGAGATCAAATCAAGTAAGCCATTGTGAAAAGGTGTGTTGTTTTAAGACTGGATTTGACAGTGGTGAGAGTGTCAATATTGCGTATGTTGGGTGGCAGAGAGTTCCAGAATGTTAGGTGGCAGAGAGTTCCAGAATGTTAGGTGGCAGAGAGTTGAGTTAACTGAATGAGGTTAAGTAATTGCGGGTTTTGTTTTTACAGTGTGTACGTATGTGTTACTGGGCACGTAAGTAGGAGCCTATGGGTATGGAAGTCAGGATTACACCATGTAGGCCCCCTCCTCCCAAAAGGACCAATGATCTCCAGTTGTTGTTAGGCTACACCATGCTGGAAGGGAAGAGATTATCTCCACATGAAGTCTCCCATCTGATCCGTGTCAGATGGCAGATTTAGACACGATGTCTGTGGAGAGACAACATAAGGAAGCAAGAGTGTGTGATGGAAGTCCTCTTTAACAAGCGCCACGGGACGTTTACGTTTACATTTACATGTTTGGCATTTAGCAGACGCCTTATTCCAAAGCGACTTACAATCAATACATTTGACTAAGCGACTCAAATTGACTAAGTGAATCATCAATCCACCAGTCGTAGCAGGAAGAGTAATCCAGCTCAGGCCCGGGGCCATTGATAGAAGGAAAAACCTTCTTCTATCTATTCTTCTTCTAAACCTAACCTTTTTAAATTCTTTTTTATTTTATTTTATTTAGACACTGGAGAAACAGAGAAACAGTACAAGGGGGGCAAATAGACGTTTTTAGGGGACACAGTAGAGGGGGAAAGCGGGTGTCTTCAGGAGACGCAGTGCTATAGGGGACTGACAGCATTTTCCTGTTTGTCAAGTTTGACTGGACAGCAGATACATGTGCTGGCTGTGTGTGTCCCGCTAAATATACGCCCCCTAATACTACTACAGTATGTTGAGTCGTTGTTTGAGGAAAGGGCTATGGAAAGTCTTCACCCCTAGTGGAATGGAACTCAGAGTGTGTGATGTCATCCGGGCATTCCACTGCAAATGTTATTTCAAAGCAACGGTCAACAGCTATTCAAACAGCACAAGCACACATGACTGTCACACTCTCTTACTGTGTGTGTGTGTTGCAGGCAGCAATAACGGCATAATGTGACGGGTATATCCTGTAAGATTTCCCATTTGACCCAAATAGCAACTCGTTGACCCCATTCTGTAATGACCAGCCAGGGATCAACGTTCTAATCCCAAATGGCACATCGGAAAGCAAAGTAATATTCTCTATGATCCTCTCTGTGTGTGAACTGTGAACCTACTGACAGAGCATGCAAATATACAGAAAAAAACTATATTGTATTCAAATTCATAACTATAAAAAAAGCATATAGGCTAGGTAGGCCTAAATTCTACACTCCATATGTCCAATAATTAAGACATCCAATAAACCAATAGTATGATAAGTCTAGTATGATTGTTTCTTTTAAAAATAATAATAAAAACCTCCCCCAGGCTATAGCCCACCTGTGAGAAATCACTGACCTGGATCAGGAAATCCAATAGTGGATTATCCTGACCTGTAGTAGGCAGAGTCTGGAATCACGCATTTGACTTAAAAGGACATTAGGCACATTTGATTCCTTCTAAACCGGCCTAATGTTCTTTAGGCTTTGAGTAGGCATGTAAACGATACTTGAGAGCCTACAATAATCAATCAGGCTACTGTTATTCACACATCCACAGTCAGAGGAAGGGTAAATGTAGTCCTACGCAGTGGGGCAGGGCAGAAATAGGGCATAGCCTTGTCTCTCTCTTTATCCCAACAAATGCTCTTGTCACTCTGTCTGTATACCAAACCAAACCCAACCAAACCCAACCAAACCCAACCATACCAAACCAAACCAAACCAAACCCAACCAAACCAAACCGCGCACCTCCTTTCAAGTGACCACGCAGGAGGCTTCTGCATCTGGAGCAGGCTGGGTCCACCACGCCTACTGCTGCCCACCACATCTCTATCATCTCTCTGGGTCTTACTCCTCCTACTCCTGAGACATTTTTAATTTCTTGTGTCTTTTTTTTCTTTCTTTTTTTACACAAGTCGAGTTTTTTTTTTTTTTTTACAATCGTACTATGCTTTATTTGGAGGCAGTAGTGTAACAGTTAAAGTAGCACCGAATGCTTGATGTTTTGTGCGGTGCGCGGCGCCCTCCTCCTCCTCCTCCCTCCAGCACCTCCTCCTCCTCCCTCCAGCACCTCCTCCTCCTCCTCCCTCCTCCTCCTCCCCTCTCCTCCTCCTCCTCCTCCTCCCTCCAGCACCTCCTCCTCCTCCTCCCTCCTCCTCCTCCCCTCTCCTCCTCCTCCTCCTCCCTCCAGCAGACCCTCCTCCTCCTCCTCCTCCCTCCTCCTCCAGCAGACCCTCCTCCTCCTCCCTCCTCCTCCTCCCTCCTCCTCCTCCTCCCTCCTCCTCCCTCCTCCTCCTCCCTCCAGCACCTCCTCCTCCTCCCTCCAGCACCTCCTCCTCCCCTCTCCTCCTCCTCCTCCTCCTCCTCCCTCCTCCTCCAGCAGACCCTCCTCCTCCTCCTCCTCCCTCCTCCTCCAGCAGACCCTCCTCCTCCTCCTCCTCCTCCCTCCAGCAGACCCTCCTCCTCCTCCTCCCTCCTCCTCCCTCCAGCACCTCCTCCTCCTCCCTCCAGCAGACCCTCCTCCTCCTCCCTCCAGCAGACCCTCCTCCTCCTCCTCCCTCCAGCAGACCCTCCTCCTCCTCCTCCCTCCTCCTCCTCCCTCCTCCTCCTCCTCCTCCTCCCTCCAGCAGACCCTCCTCCTCCTCCAAAGTCAGTGCAAAACTTGATTCTCTCTCTCTTCACACTAAAAAACAGGTCAGAAATCTTGGTGTAATTCTAGACTCCGATCTAAACTTCAACAGCCACATAAACTCGATAACTAAATCAGCCTACTATCACCTGAAAAACATAACAAGAATGAGAGGTTTAAGCAAGACCTTGAAAAACTAATCCATGCATTTGTTTCGAGTAGACTTGATTATTGTAATGGTCTACTAACAGGCCTATCTAAAGGAGCTGTTCGTAAATTGCATCTCATCCAAAACGCCGCTGCTAGGGTCCTAACAAAAACAAAGAAATTTGAACACATTACACCAATCCTGAGATCCCTGCACTGGCTACCAGTCTCTCAGAGAATTGAATTCAAAATCCTCCTAATTACATACAAATCACAAAATGGTCTTGGACCAAAATACATATCAGATATCCTCCCACCCTATATTCCCGCAAGGTCCCTAAGGTCAGCTGAGACAAATCAGCTAATAATTCCAAGAGTAAAAACAAAACACGGTGCAGCAGCTTTCAGTCACGCTGCTGCATGCTCCTGGAACAAACTCCCTGAAGAAATCAAACAGGCCCAAACCCTTAAAATATTTAAATCTAAGCTAAAAGCCTTCATGTTTTGCACCAGTTATGATTAAACACAAACACTTCTATCAATGTCTTTTTTCCATTAACTATTGTCTTTTTAAATGTTTTATCTATTTACTTCTTATATTTGCTTTTATTCATTGTAATTTTTATTTTCTTAGGCTCCTCTTGCTGTATTTTTAAATAATGCATGTAAAGCACTTTGAATTGCCCCTGTTGTATGAAATGTGCTGTACTAATAAACTTGCCTTGCCTTGCCTCCTCCTCCTCCCTCCAGCAGACCGCTACAGCAGGAAGATGGCGTCCGAAGGAGCGAGCGGGGAGCAGCGACCTCCTCCTCCTCCTCCTGCGATCATACAAACACTGGCCACCACCGGGCTACTGGGGGGTGTGGAAGCGGTAAGACCTCTTTTAACGACTAATAAATATGGGCAGATTAAAGAATTCAGGGGTTTATCAAATGGTGTTTTAGAGACGTAAGGATGTGGAGAGAGGAAACGGTGCGCGAGCGTTTCTCTCCCGATCCCTCCGGCTCGAGCTCAGGAGGATATTCATCGTATCGCCTAAAGCAACATCAAACATGTTATTATTGCAACAATGTAGCAACAACAAACATGTTATTATTGCAACAATGTAGCCTGGAAAAACAACACAAGGATTGGATTAATTCGGTGTGAATGACAAGGTTTTACATGTAAGCCTACTGTCCTACATCCAATGATGTGTTATGTTATGTTAGTCTGAATCCCAATTAGAAAAGTAGACATTTGTTCTCCGTTTGATTTGTAAACGTCTAACGCAGCTCTTCTGTGGTTCATCGTTGGCCGCTTTGATTTGCGGTGTTGTGTTACAATGTTATTGTTATGTTACAATGTGTACAAAAGATGGATATTTCTAATACAATGTTACGCTAGGCCGTGATGTGTCACAGCGATGTAGATGAATGTGCGATGGTTGACTTTCCTTTGCGATGTGATGAGATATGTTGCCATTTTCCCCCTACGTCAGAGCTGTAACTTTAACCAAAATAGGGTTGTTTTGTGTTGATGAAGGGAACTGTGTCATAATATCTGTACGACATTGCTTACTGAGGTTGTTTTGGCCGTTGTGTTAGAACAATATTGCCTTTTTTTTGTTCAGAAAAGAAGGTTTCCTCTCTTGCGAGGACCCTCCTCTCTCTCCTAGGCTAGACTAATCTTTGACACATCCCAATCATATTTAAAGTTGTACAGTGATATTCTGTGTCCACCAGCTTAACTGTACAGTTCACCACTGACCAACTAAATAGTATAAGACCGCAGAAATCAAGTGAAAGTATTTGTTTGTCCCCGCTAATCATGGCTGAGCTCTTGAGTTGTTTGTCCACATCTAGCTGGGATTTCTCCCACCAGCTCCTCGCAGGTTGCAACATATGTGCCAGGCCGCCGGCTTGCTACCCCCCTGTGCAAATTAATCAATGTTTTACCCCCTGGGAGGGGTCCATGGAACCTTTCCCTGGTTGTGGTACGCTCGGGTGCTCCCATGTGCTCCTGTGTCAGACTGTCTATCGACCGGTCAATTCGTGCAGAATGGACAGTCTCCCGTTTGCCTGCCCCTTACTTTTAACTACTCCTGTCCTGATTTTTGAATGTGTTCACTGTCAGAAGGGGAATGGAAATTGGAAGGAGTCTTTTGAAAATAAGAGGGTTTAGATCCCAAGGGGGATTTGAGGGGAGCGAGACAGACAGGCGGTGAGCTGTTGAAATGGGAGGAAGAGAGAGAGGGTGAGAGAGAGAGAGAGAGAGGGGAGAGAGATAATGAGATGGTGGGAGCAGGGGGGGATGGGGGCCATGTTCACCGGAGACGTTTCTAAATTGGTCTTAATTTCAGTGACTCAGCTGGCATAGCTCGGAGTACCGTGTCAGCCAGCCCCATCTGAGCGAGCTCGCTCTGTGAACTACCCCCTGAGCTAGTTTACATTTAGCGTTCAGCCGAACAGGTGCTTTGATGACAGCGCATCCAACCATCCAACCATCCTCTTCGGCTCGGCCGTATATCTCCGACCCGAGCCCTTCCTGTCATGGCCAGCGTCGTTCTCATTCTCTTTAGTGGGCTTCCGCTCCTACGCCCCTACGATGCCTTTGACAGTTAAATAAAGCTCTTTGCTCTTTGCATATCCCTGCAAGACCTTCTTTGTTGGCCCTCAGTGGGAGAGTTTCTCTTGTGAAGAGGCTTCTCAAGGGCCCTGCCCACTTGGTTTAGAGAAGGGTCAGAGGTCGACGAATGGTCCGCTGGTCATCTGCCCCCCAATTCTCCCTAGTGCACTAGTTAGGGTGGAGAACATTTTTACAACTTCTTCTCTATAAAAGAGTTAAGTTCTAATGGATGTGAACGAACGTACCACCCAACCGATTTGACAAAGGGAGACCTTACAGAATAACTATGGATGGACATAAGTATACTTGTAATTGTAATTGGGTTTTAAAGTGCATATAGGCCTAGTTTCATTACCTAGCAGTTCAGTACTGTCTGGGAATGGTGTTAGTTTAGTTTAAAAAGAGGAAAAAAAGAACTCTCATGGGCTCTGCACACAGCGTGCGATTTCTGTTGCGCGTCAACGTTCCATTTTGAAGTTTGAATGGAAGTCTATGAGAACATACAACAGAAATTGCATCGCACGCTGTGTGCATTGGGATGCGATGTTTTATGATTTTCTCATAGACTTCCATTCAAACTTCAAAATGGAACGTTGACGCGCAACAGAAATCGCACGCTGTGTGCAGAGCCCTTCAGGCAGATATTTTATCGCCTTCTCCAATGGTCCAATGTGAAGTGACACGAACCTGATTGACTTCAGTACAGTGAGGGCTTGACTGCTGGCCAGGCGGCTGCTCCTGCCCTTTGCACACAGCACACGGCTCACGCAACAAACTGGCGTCAGCTTCCCTCACCTGCTCACTTTGTAGAAATGCAGGGAAGCCACCCGAGCACCCTGACGGAGACCAGGGGCCACATGAGGGGCGGCTGTGGCGCAGGAGGTAGAGCCGCCGTCTAATGATCGCAAGGTTGGCAGATCGGCGGTTCGAGCAAACATGGCCACATGTCGAAGTGTCCTTGGGCAAGACACTGAACCCCAAATTGCTCCCAGTGAGCGGGCCGGCCGGCGCCTTGCATGGTAGCTTGCCGGCATGTGTGTGTGAATGGGTGAATGAGAGGCCGTTGTAAAGCGCTTTGGAATAAGGCGCTATATAAGTCAATCCATTTACATGACAGCAAGGCGTCGGGATACTGTCAAGCAAGCTTTACAAGACTTCCAATTCTCCAAATGTGAAAGGCAAAATCCATGGTAGCAGAATGTTGTTGTCGATTTTTCACTTAAAAATGTATGCCAAACCATTGATTGAGCAAAGTTTAAGAAACCATACAATTATACAACATATTTCTTTTAACCGTGAAGATTCAAAGTGCCATAAGGCTATTAGGCCTACCCTTAAGTCTCCCTGGGTTTTTTATGTAACCACATTTCCCCAAAACTAGTTAAGTATCTAGTAAACATTTCTCAGATTAAAATATGTGTGCAGAAAGAGTGGGGTGATGGCTATCATATAATAAAATGTCTCTCTTGGTTGTTGAGCTACAGTGTCCTCCAGCCCTGCGTCTCCTGAAGACACCCGCTTTTCCCCTCTACTGTGTCCCCTAAAAACGTCTATTGACCCCCGTGTACTGTTTCTCTGTTTCTCCAGTGTCTATATAAAAACAAACAAAAACTAGGTTTAGAAGTTGATAGAAGAAGGTTTTTCCTTCTATCAATGGCCCCGGGCCTGAGCTGGATTACTCTTCCTGCTACGACTGGTGGATTGATGATTCACATGCTTAGTCACATGTATTGATTGTAAGTCGCTTTGGAATAAGGTGTCTGCTAAATGCCAAAAATGTAATGTAAATGTGAGTGAAGTGGATTTACATCTGATAACAGAATGATAACAGAATGACTGCATGGGCCCCCCATAGAAATGCATAAATTACGGATTTAAATGTCATTCTTTGCGATGATGTAGCAAAAATAGGGACACAAAGATAGAAATATACAATAGACACTCTCCTTAAGGTAATAATGTTTTCTTTTATCAACGTATATAACATTGAAAATGATAACAAGCTGCTCCTGCCTTTGAAGACATTAGACATTAGAGACATTAAAATATGTTACACTGTGTGGGTTACTGGTAACATAATGTTGGGAGACTGGGCAATGATTCTTTATCTTACAGAAGCCAAACCATTTCTGCAAAATATTTCTGCAAAACCATTTCTGCATGTAACAAAAACATATAAAATAAGTGTTGAGATTAGTTGACTGGGCTCTATACTTGAACATTATTGAGGTTGGATGTTTTTAACACCTTGAAAGACTTTTCCCCACCATAGACTCTCCCCACCATATAAACTATTCTCTTTCATTTGACACCCTCCCAAAAATTATATGGTCTGATGAATTTCACATTTTGGTCCCACATGGGTCCTTTTACTCAGAACTGCCCAGAATACCGTGGTTGCTGATGAATATAGGCTTGGGAGGAAGGAATCGACTGCTGAGTCCTCTCCTTCTAACCCCCTTCCCCTCTCCTTCTAACCCCCTTCCTCCTTCTAACCCCCTTCCTCCTTCTAACCCCCTTCCTCTCTCCTTCTAACCCCCTTCCTCCTTCTAACCCCCTTCCTCCTTCTCACCCCCTTCCTCCTTCTAACCCCCTTCCTCCTTCTAACCCCCTTCCCCTCTCCTTCTAACCCCCTTCCCCTCTCCTTCTAACCCCCTTCCCCTCTCCTTCTAACCCCCTTCCCCTCTCCTTCTAACCCCCTTCCTCCTTCTAACCCCCTTCCTCTCTCCTTCTAACCCCCTTCCTCTCTCCTTCTAACCCCCTTCCTCCTTCTAACCCCCTTCCTCTCTCCTTCTAACCCCCTTCCTCTCTCCTTCTAACCCACTTCCCCTCTCCTTCTAACCCCCTTCCTCTCTCCTTCTAACCCCCTTCCTCTCTCCTTCTAACCCCCTTCCTCCCTCTAACCCCCTTCCTCCTTCTAACCCCCTTCCTCCCTCTAACCCCCTTCCTCCTTCTAACCCCCTTCCTCCTTCTAACCCCCTTCCCCTCTCCTCCCCCCCCCCTTCCTACTCTGGGCTGTTTTGAATCAAGCAGAATGTCATGTATACTAAGTAGGGCTGCACCTAATAATTCTTTTTTAATAGATTAATCTAACAATCATTTTTGTCAATTAATCTAACAACTAATTTGTTGATTATAATGATTTTTAAAAATTATTATTACTTAATATGCCAATTAATAAATATAAAAAATATGAATATATAAATATTGTCTCATTAATATTTAAATATTTTATTAAATCATCTTCTCTTAAAAACAAACAGATGTAACCAGAAACAAAGTATGCACTGCAGGGCATTATTCCACGACAATAAATAGCCCAGTCTTAACTGATGATCTCCGTTTTACAGAGATAAAGCAAGAGCTTGTTCAATTCAAGTAAAAGGAATATAGTGTAGCCATCTGGGATGTGCATGGATTTGGGTTCGGGTTTTGGATTTGGGTTTTGTGGAAAACGTCCTCCACACTGCTTTGCCTCATCCTGATTTTTAAAATAATAATAATAATAATAATAATAATAAATATAACCACAAGCGGCGATGGGGCGTGTTCCTACAGATATGCCCCCATAACTATAAATGGGGTGTGATTGACAGACACGGGGTGGATCTACAGACGGGGTAGACCTACAGACAGGTTGTAGATTGACAGATAGGGGGGTAGACCTACAGACAGGTTGTAGATTGACAGATAGGGGGTAGACCTACAGACAGGTTGTAGATTGACAGATAGAGGGTAGACCTACAGACAGGGGGGTAGACCACTCACCTAATATGGGCCAAGTTGAACTCATGATATACTAAGCTATGATATTATGAAGTACCCTAGGACCACGGGCCTGTAAGGTACCAGTCACCTAATTATGGCCTGATATACATAGGCTACTATGCTATGATGAATGATAATATACACTAAGTGTAAATACAAAAATGCATTGTGGATTAACCTTCCCCAGTCAATGACCATGTTGTATAGTTTACGTCAAGCATTTCACTTCTTATAATGTGCTTACACTATATTCTGCAAGCCTAGCGTAGTATGCCACCCCCATCTGACTGAATCAGTTAAAGTGGTCATGAGAAGATGAGTTTTAAAGTGCTATATTAGCATTAGCCTTAGCTTTTAGCCAAAATGGTCAAATTTCAAAGGCCTGTTTTTTTTTAATATCTGGAAATGCTTCAAGATGGTAACGCATTGTAGTGCCAAGATGCACTGTTAATCAGACATGGGAGGTATATGTTTTCAATATATTTATAGAGTATGGTCAGTGATAAGAACCAGAGTAAAGTTGTCTGTGTAGGCTACTTGTGAGCGATATATAATGTTGAATGGAATCAATCAGTGGGAAGACGCATGTGGACGAACCCAACTGCATAAAGATGCGCGTCTTTGTTCTTGCCACTTTTCCGAAGATGCATAGGAGGCATTTTATCAACCACGGCTAATAAAAATAATAATAATAATAACTTGGATTTGTATAGCGCCTTTCATAAAACCCAAGGATGCTTTACAATTCTAGAGGAAATGGTCAGACAGACAAAACAGAAAACAAACAAAGCAAAACAGAAACAGTGACTAGGGGCCAAAGGCCTTGGTGAACAGATGGGTTTTAAGGGCTGATTTGAAGGAGTCCAGGGTGTGGGCGTTGCGGATCACTATGGGGAGAGCTCACAGGTAAAAAGACTACGCTTTATCATAAAGCGATAGTTTGATAACGTCAACTTTCCTTGAACAGCTGAGGACAGAAATCTGTGCTCTTTACAACAAGTTTGTTTACACTCTCCATCTCGGTTGGCATTGGTTGACAGTTGCTGCACAGACACCAGCGATTATGTCCCACTCGCGCCTCCTCACCTCTCGGATCGTCTTCATTTTGATCGACATTTTGTGTAATGTCTTCTCTGCTGTCCTCCTCGCTGCGCTCGGGTTCAAATTGAAAAGGGTGGACAGAAAAACATAGCTAGCTAATTGCGACCTGCGACCTCTGTTCTCTCGTATTCATAAAAGATGGAGGAGGGGAGGAGGGTGGACACCATATGATAGCTTTTTGTCATCCTCGAGGTGATGAAATGAGGGATTTCACTGCCATACAGACAAAAAAGGAAGCGAATTGGCATTTTTTTGGGTTCCAGTGTGATTCATTTCCGCATAAATAGATGTGGTCGGACTGATTTCCTTGCAGGATCTAATTTTTTAAGACCTAGCACCTCATTTTTAATAACCAACAAATCCATAATCTAGCCAATACATCTTTTGGATCCAAAACCACAACTCCCCTCCAACACACTGCTCGACTTCCAAGACTAAATACAAGACAGGAATGCGTCACTAGATCAATTTCAATTTCACTTGCACTTATCCCAGTTCCAGCTTGCAAAAAGTTTGGTCAGAGATAATTTTATCACACATACACTGAAGTCTGGAATAAGATCCAATATTACATTAGAGCAACAACCTCTATCTCATATGTCAAACAGGCTTATAAACACCATCTGAGGGAAGGACTCACCTGCAACCACTGATCCAACTCACATACACCATCTTACTCACTGCCTTAAGTCCTCTCCTTTACCGTTCTGTGAAGCTATCTTCCTGTTGTCTTTTGTGTTATGTGATTCTCTCTCTGAGTCAGACAGACTGCACACAGCATCTCTGTGTCTGATACTCTACAATGACAAAGTTGAATCAGATCTAATCTAAACATAACACATTTTAACATCTGTAATGTTACAATACTTTTCCTGTATAATAATAAAGACAGAAGACTTGTGAGTAGAGACAAGGAAGCCTGTTCCCTTTACAGATATTCTCCTAGTATCGTTCTGTGCATCTTGGTGTCTGATACTCTACAATGACAAAGTTGAATCAAATCTAATCTAAATGTAACACATTTTAACATCTGTAATCTTTTCCTGTATAATAATAAAGACAGAAGACTTGTGACTGGAGACAAGGAAGCTGTTTCCTCTTCAGATATTATCTTATCTCATCGGTTTAAAGTTTTACCGAACAATTAACCCCGCGAAACCCTCAGGGAATAAAATGTAAGTAAGTAAAGCTTTATTTATAGAGCACCTTTCATACAAGAAATGCAGCTCAAAGTGCTTTACAACAGGAATAAGAACATAACGTGAATATAAAAACATATACAAGCATAGAATGAATATAAAAGCAGGGGAAAACAGTAGAAAGAGAAGGTAAAGATAAAATACAATAAAAATACATTTAAAAAAGGGAAACAATGTACAACCTCTGCCTTAACGTTTAGTAGCCGCTATCCATCTTATCTCTGAGTCTCTGTGTACGTTCTCAGTCAAAATGTGCTACAGGGGTACTAGTCGCCAACTTTTTTGTTGGAAATTCGAATGTGACTGAGATTTTGACTGACCATCTATGGATTCCTTCATTTAGTAGCTTATTCACTCGTGCCTTGGCTACACAAGCCGTCAAAGGACTGTTCTTCTACAGTCAGGCGGACAACAGGTCCTCTCTTTGTGTGCTGTATGTATGTAGCCAGTTTCACAGTCCTGGAATGTCGACCAGCCAGCTACCGTTCATATGCCTCCTCCTCAACCAGCCAGCCAGCCAACCAGCCAGCCAGTAAACTCTGGAACTCTGGGAATTCATCAGTTTTAATGTTTTACGGTCAGAGAGAGAAAAGCTTTTAATTGATTTAAGGCACAGCAGCAGAGAGTGGCCTGGTCGCTCTATTACCGTAAGCCTCCCTGTTGGCGCTGCAGGTACTACTGGCCAGATCTGCCTTTAATGATCTGCTGCCTAAATGTAATTGGACCGTAATGGCCTGAAGGTACGGGGAGACACTTAGCCTCATTTGAAGGGAGGCTAGGACAGAGGCTAGGACGGAGGCTAGGAATGAGTTGTGTGTTGGTCGTCATGCAAATCCAGACTTTTTTTTGTTGTTGTTGCAGTTTGCTGTAGGCCTACATTGGTGCACCAGACATATGTGACATGACGTCATCGAACTGCTTTGGTCATTCCACCAGATCGCGTCACATATTTGATGGACTTCTTTACCCAAACATTTGTGAATGAGTGTTGATTACGGAAATGCGATGGAGTTTGGGAAATGGGAGTCTACAAGTGCGATACTATGGTTTAGAATTTTTCATATTTAATATTATTATAATATTTCCCAATAAATGGACTGCACTTATATTGCGCCTTTATCCAAAGCGCTTTACAACGGCCTCTCATTCACACATTCACACACACATTCACACACCAATGGCGGCAAGCTACCATGCAAGGCGCTGGCCCGCTCACTGGGAGCAATATGGGGTTCAGTGTCTTGCCCAAGGACACTTCGACATGTGGCCAGCCGGGGCTCGAACCGCCGATCTGCCAACCTTGTGATCATTAGACGCCGGCTCTACCTCCTGATTTTTCAGTGTGTTCCAGAAGTTGTGTAATATGCTATATTTTTCTCTTCAGCAACACAAGTTAACCATTTATGTGTGTGTGTGTGTGTGTGTGTGTGTGTGTGTGTGTGTGTTGCAGAAATGTGAGTTTAACATGGATAACCTAAGCAAGCCGGAGCTCCTGACGCTGCTCAGCATCATGGAGGGGGAGCTGGAGGCACGGGACGTGGTCATAGAGGCCCTGAGGGTGAGTCACACACACACACACACACACACACACACACACACACCATCCCCTGTGATGAACATGGACACACACACACACACACACACACACACACACCATCATCCCCTGTGATGAACATTGACCACACGCACACACACACACACACACACACACACCATCATCCCCTATGATGAACATGGACCACACACACACACACACACACCATCATCCCCTGTGATGAGCATGGACCACAAACGCACACGCACACGCACGCGTACACACACACACACACACACACACACACACACACACACACACACACACACCATCATCCCCTGTGAGCCCATTACCTCTTTCGGCATCTGAGCATATCCATAGATCTGTGGTGGTTATCAGACACATGGTGACAAACACACACTTGTGTGTGATACAGATGATGTTTGTGGTCATTTATCCACCAGGGGTGGATAGAACACATCCTATTCGTGTCATACATTTAGTTTGCTGAAGAAGAATTACTTAAAACAAAACTGGTATCAAATCAAATACCATCACGAACCATTTGTAGCCATCGAGTCTTCATACAACAGCTGTGAAAGTATTGATGAAGGAGACAGGATATCCCCCAAATTCCGTCTGGCTTTAGTAAGCACCCTTAATAATAATAATAATAATAATAACTTTGATTTCTATAGCGCCTTTCAAAAACCCAAGGACGTTTAGATAAGTACCTCAACCTCTGTTGACATTAAGCTGGTTACAGACAGAGTTGTCAGGACTTAAAAACTTATGGCATCAAAAAGCAGTGGAGGGCAAAGCTGACAGATCAGTCTGCTGTTTAGCCAACACCATTTAGCCTCTGCACTACTGCTGGTTGCACATCTGCTGGTTGCACATCCGTGGTCAATAATAATTAAATTAATTATAATAATTTTGCCATTTAGCAGACGCTTTTATCCAAAGCCACTTACAATTACGAATTACAGGGACATTCCCCCTGGAGTAACTGAGGGCTAAGTGCCTTACCCAAGGGCACACTAGTAGTGGTGTGGCTTCAGGCGGGATTTGAACTCACAACCTTCCGATCCCAAGTCCAACTCACTATCCACTAGACCACCACTATCAATGTGATCCCTCTCTAACCTTTGCATTACTGATGTTTACATTACTACCTTTGCACATACTGTCTATTGCACATTGCACATACCTCTTTGATATAGCCTCTTTATACATCTGCACATTACATAACTGTACATAAGCTACCGTAACTGTACATACCTCTAAACTACCCTACATGCCTTACTGTACCTATCACTATCATTGTCATGTTTTTATATCATGTTCATATATCACTATTTGCACTTCTGGTTAGATGCTAAACTGCATTTCGTTGTCTAGTGCTCTACAATGACAATAAAGTTGCATCTAATCTAATCTGTTTAACACTGTTTACACACACTACAGTAAAGCTGTAATTAGTGTTGAACTAAGCAGCTTAGGCTCTGCAGGTGAGGGACCTGCTACTTTGTCAGTGTGGATGAGCTAGTCTAGACATGATTATGTGGATGAGGTTATGTTATATGGATGATGTTTGGATGAGGTGGAGCAGCCAAGGCGACAGGGTCTGGGTCTCTGTGTCCTTGTTTTTGGAGGGTAGAGGAGGGTCAAATGGCAAGTTATTTTGGAATCTCTCAGCAATATTTAGGTCAGTATTGGCACCGTGTTTAGCCTGCGCTCCACTTTTAGCCATCCTCTGAATCTGTTTTAATGGGTTCTTAATGTGGGATCCTTCAGCGGCCCTGGGACCAGCACTGTAGACAGGATGGAGGCCAAACTGCCACTGGAAAATTATAACTGAATTGTTCTCTATTGGTGAGAAAAATATGATTCACAGACATTGGCCTTTTCTTTTTTTTAAAGATGTCGATGGTACTGTATGTTGTGAGCTTAGAATGATAAGGTTCTATCTCCGTTTAGGGCAGTTCAGAGATATTGAGCGTCAAAGTTTTTACATTCCATTATGTTTTGTGAGATGGAACCTTTGTATTTGATTCATTACTAACTAAAAATTTCAACATTTTAAAAAATAACACCACACAGGCATTAATAAACACCTAATGGATCAGATTATGTAAAAAACTCAATTTTGACCAAACATAGAACCTTATAATTCTAACGTCACGATTGGCCTTTTCTTTTTTTAAGATGTCTCTATTGGTACTGTGCCTTTTTCTCTCACGAACGGACCCCCACTGGCATTGAACAGAGTTTCTCTATTTCCAACCTTGGTTGATGTCCATGGCCCCCTGGCTCTTGGTGTTGAATCTATATCCCTCAGCACTCTCTTTCCCTTTTGAACCCCTCAATCTCTCTCTCTTTTTCCATCTCTGTCTTTCTCCCTCGGCTTCTTTCCTCCCTGGCCTTGTGTCCCTGATGGCTCTCTCCCTGTGGATATCATATCTCTGGTAAAAAAAGGGAAAAAAGCTCTCTTTTACTGCCATGATGACTGTCCCAAATACAAAGACCCTGTTTGTTCTGTCTGAGATAAGCCTGATCAGAGAGAGAGAGGGAGAAATCGAGAGGGGGGAAAAGAGGGGGGGGGGGGCGCATACATACAGTGCACTCTGTGAACGAGAGAGGAAGAGGAAAAAATGGAAGGGGACAAGAGAGAGGGGCCCAAATCCTCATTTATAGGCTGAGGGAGGGAGAGGAAAATGTGTGTGTGAGAGAGAGAGAGTGAAAAAGAAAGAAGGGATATGGGAGGGAGGGAGGGAGAGAGATAAATAGAGGCCCCATATCCTCTCTGAAAGCAGGACAGTGAGCCAGAGAGGATTATGCTAACAAAACCCCCAAATCGGCAGAACGCAGTAAAAAAAAAAGAAGAAAGTCGTCATCTGGAGACCAGCTGTACCGCTGTCGATATCAGACAGACAGACAAGGTCCTCTGTCCTCTGTCAACCCGACCAGGAGAGGTTGAAGAGCATCAGCGTTTTATCTTTCTCGCGCCATTTGTTTGCGGCATTTGGGCGTTATTAAGAGGCTTTGGCGGGCGGCTATTAATTAGCGTGTGGCTAAAGCTGGCTGAGCCGCCATATCGGGTTTCATCCCAGAGAATAGAAGGGGCCCGTAAGCAGATTAGCCAAACGAGACCGCCGATCACATGATTACTTTGCAGCAGCCTTTCTTGTGGCGGTGGAGGGAGGGCTGTCGACGATTCCAATTCCGACGACAACAATGATTTCTTTTCCCAAAGTAGACACTGTACTTTGTGGGTTTGCGAGTCTGCCACCTTAGCTAAAGACCCAATAATAGACCCCTGTTAGTTTGATGTGTTTGCCACCTTGAGTTCCTTTGGAAGCAAAGAAAGCTCTTTTGAGGAGCCAGGAGTTCCATGTTGAAATAGTGACTAAAAAATGTGTGCTTATCCAGCTAAGCGCTATTTGAACACCATCATTTCCTGCCCCCCTTCATTCACACATAATGACTTGATTGGTGAAAAGCCATGTAAAACTTCTGCTTTGACTTAAAGGATAAGTTCAGATTTGTTTAACCGAATCAGAGTTTGTGATCTGGCAGGGTTTTAGGAGGGTTTTTGTGTGATTTCCCACTCGGTTTTGAGAAACTTTCCCAGCGACACCCACAGCATTCTAGAAGGGAAGGAATGGGGGCACACATGCAGCCGCGAGAAGAAGGTTCCAGAAGCGCTCAATATTAGTCTAGTAGGAGAAATAGGTTCCCATGTACCCGAATGACATTATTCTGTTTTTTAAGAACCAAATGGTGTCTAGTTAAGGTTTATAGATGTTGCCAAGGTCAACAAATGTCCCATGGGGTTCGTTTGGCGGACATCTTGAATTGATGTCCACGCGAATGGAGAAAAAAAATCTGGTTTTCATAACTCCTGAACCAGACAACCTACAAAGACAAATGAACCCACTTTTTCATATAAGTTTGACACCAGGAATCCTGTCAATCATTATATGTATTTGTTTGGAAACAGCAAAACTGCAGTCAGCATGTGACAGAACACGAGCAGAGTGGAGGGGACGTAGTTTGACTGGAGCATGAAGCAGGTATTAAAAACCACAAGCCTTCTCTCCTGCTCTGACTCCTGCATGGACATGTGTGACAGAGTAAAGCCATGTCTGTTTTCTCATTACTTTAAAAAATAATAATGGTAAACACTTGTCAGTGTTAAATGGGCTTGTAAAAGTGATTGTTTTAAACTACGGTAATGCTGTCAATCAATTAAGGGTTAATCACAATAATAGGCTGTGATTAATCACAATGAATGTGATTAATCATAAATAATCACAAGTTTAAAATACTAGTATTTACTTGTATTTTTGGGGGGAGATACCACCGTTAGTGCTAGTGCTACCCCACCCCCCCCCGCCCCCGTTCGACATAAATGTCCGCCGTTACTACCCCATTAACCATTTTCTTCTTTTTGCGGACCCTCTATTTTAGGTTTATTAAGGCCCTGTTGCTGTTTTCTCTCCACATTTCTCCCCCTGTCAGTCTTTCTATGGACAGCAGCATGGTTACAGAGGCAGACCCTGGTCTTAGTTAACCCCCTCTGTCCTCACACCACACCACACCACACTTCTTTAGCGAATTAGCATCCCGCGTAGCCTGTCCGCGTAGCAACCAGACCCCCCTCCTGCATGGCAACAGAGCCTCCGTTGAGCTTTTTTGGGTCGTGTTACCCTGCCGCGCTGACTGACATGCCTCTTGAATCCTAAAAAAAGCGCCTCAACTGACCCTACTACCCCCGCCCCCCCCGTATGTGGTATCTCCCGTCACTCACTGTCTCTAAGGGACTTATTTATTCTGCGTTTGGGTCGGTCAGAGGAGAGACAGCAGGAACCTCTCAGGAGTGAATAGAATCACAGTTGAGAGAACATGTTTGTTGGAGGGAGACAGTCTGTCATGTCACTCTGTCTGTGTGTGTGGCCGACCATAGCTTGGGCTCTCCTCTTTAAAACTAGAACAGCTATGAGGGGGGTCATTTGACCCCTGTGAGTAAAACAAATGTTTATCTTTGCACTCGCAAATCATATTTCAGGACCCTCCTTTCATGACTTTTCCTAGATATGAATGTGCGTTCTTCCACCTAGTATCCTTTACATTTTCTAAATCACTTCAGCTTCATAAGCTAGTATAAAGCTATTTATTTAGCAGTTTTTCTGTGTAGGAAGCAGGCTAATTTACAAGAGGCCAACTAGTGGTCGTTGTGTGTAAATAGCAGCTTTACATTGATAAAGAGGGGCGGCTCTTATAGTCTGTAAAAAGGCACGGCTGTTCTAGTGTTAAGAGGGTCAGCGCACACAGAAACAGAAACAGGGATGTTTGAGTTCCTCAGGAAGTAGGTCGAGTGCGTCTCTCTCTTTCCTTCTCCATCCCTCTGCCTCTACCATCTCTCTCTCTCTCTCTTGTTCTCTTATCACTCTGCCTCTCTACCCTTCTCTCTTTCCCTCCGTCTCCATCTTTCCCACTCCTCCTCCCTTCGTTTTCTTCCCCCCCCCTCTTCTGTCTCTCTTCCTTGTTCTCTCCTCCTCTCTCTGCGTCCTGATTGGCTGGGTGTTCGATGAGCAGGCTCCTCGGGCTGATAGGATGACGCATGCCTTTTGATGTGAGCAGAGCGGCGTCGCTCTCTAACGCGGCGTGAACGTGTGTGTGTGTGTGTGTGTGTGTGTGTGTGTGTGTGAACGTGTTCACACAAGGGCAGGCCACGTGAGATGGCGTCGCGGGGATTGCCGAATGAAACAGGAGAAGGACACAAAAATAACCCCCCACTCTTTTCGTGTGTGTGTGTGTGTGTGTGTGTGTGTGTGTGTGTGCTTCAGTGTGTGTCTGTGCTTCAGTATGTGTGTGTGCTTCTGTGTGTGTGCAATCAGGTGAGAGTGTGTGCCTGTTTGATTGTGTGCAAATGCACTCAAGTATGCATAGTATTTGCAATTGCGTAGGAGAAAATCCAATATGGAGATTTGACTTGTTAATGTTAGTTGTTTAAGGCTGTAAAACGCCAGGTATTGGGTATTTCCTGAACTAGAGATGGACTGTGGGAGTCGGTGAATGTTTGGAATAGATGGGAGAGAGCGGGAAAAGTCCATTGTGAAAGACAAGTTGTCATGGGAATGCCAGGGGAAAGGTACAGGAGCTGTGTTTAGGTGTACAAAGAGCCGAATATTGAGCAATACATTTTAAGAAACATTGATGTTTATGCAGCACAGTGCTCTCTTTGGATCGCAGGCTTTAAGCGATGAGAATGAGAGAAAACGAAGAGCTCAACGAGTATATGGATGTGCTCTGGTTTATTTGAGTGACAGACATCGTATTCTTGCATGACTGGGGAACTATGAACATTCTGGTCTGAAAGAGAACATGTCTAGTCCCCCAATAGCTGGTAACATGCTCACCTATTGGTCGAAGTACCATCCCTCTGTCCAATGATCATGTGCTTAAGAAAAATCCCCATTTCAGAGATGAGCTGTGTGGGCAGGACAGTGGGGGTGAGGGGTGGGATGGGGACAGGCGCTGTTTAAGTACTGTTAAAGCCCCTGGCCCGGTTCCATCTGGACCCGAGCCCTGTCCCCCCTACAGACCCCATACTGCCCCCTCAGAACAAATCACTGTCTATAAACACCCTGACGTGTGTGCGTGTGTGTGCGTGTGTGCATGCATGCTTAAAGTAGCATTTCACAGCAGCCAGTCAAAAGGCTTCGAATGGTTCTGTTAGCTGTTTACAACTCCTACATGTCCAGTACACTTAAGCCATTTACAAAAAAACTGGGTAAACTATGTTGACCGAAACAATCAAGCAATGCAGATGAAGTGAAGGAGTATGACTTAAACACACATGTACAGTCATGGACAAAATGTTGGCACCCCTGCACTTCTTTAAAGAGGGACAACCGAGAGCATTCTGACTGAGTGCATCGCTGCCTGGCATGGCAACAGCTCAGCCCTCGACCACAAAGCGCTTACAGAGGGCAGGGTTCCCACAGGTCATACATAATACGTAATTATAGTAGATAAGTCACATTGCTTAACTTAACACAGTAACTTTACACATATTTCACAATATATTGTTTTGCTGTGCTGTGGTAGAGAAGGCAAGAGACCATCTAGTGTTCAAGCCTCTACATTCAAAAGCCTCTCTTTTTAATTGTTGTCAGTGAGCGAATAGTTCCTATTATATATAATATATATATTCTTTCTCATCTAGATCTGTCTCAAACTACGCCGTGTTGGGTCCTTGAATTTGTGGGAATTGAGTCTTGAAAGTCCTTGAAAGGTGCTTGAATTTGATGTTTCAGAAGGTGTGGGAACCCTGAGAGGGTGGTGCGGATTGCCGAGCGCATCAGTGGATGTGAGCTTCCCTCCATCCAGGATACATACCACAAACGGTGTGTCAGCAAAGCCCGGAGGATCATCAAAGATCCCAGCCACCCAACCACTGAGTTTCTTACACCTCTCTACTGGAATTTTGGACCACTCTTCTTTTGTCAACTGCTCCAGGTCGCTCACATTTGAAGGGTTCCTTCTCTCAACTGCTGTTTTGAGATGATCGCTCCACACATGTTCTATTGGATTTAGATCTGGACTCATTGTTGGCCACTTCAGAACTCTCGCTTCGTCTTAAACCATTTCTGGGTGCTTTTTCCAGTGTGCTTTGGGTCATTGTCCTGCTGGAAGACCCATGAGCTGTGACGGGGACCCAACTTTCTGACATTGGGCCCCACAATTCTTTGGTAGTCTTCAGATTTCATGATGCCAAGGCATCCGGTGCCAGAATCTTTCTTTTTTCTTCTATCATGACGACTGCCAATGGCCCCTGGCCTGAGCTAGATTACTCTTCCTGCTACGACTGGTGAATTGATTATTTACTTGGCTTAGTCAAATGTATTGATTGTAAGTCGCTTTGGAATAAGGTGTCTGCTAAATGCCCAAAATGTAAATGTAAAGAAGCAGCAAAGCAACCCCAAAACATCTGTGGACCTCCACCATGTTTGACTGTAGGGACCGTGTTCTTTTCTTTGAAGGCCTCATTTCATTTTCTGTAAACAGTACAATGATGTACTATTTTGCACAATGATGACAAATGACAAAATAGAGAAAGCTCTGTTTTGGTCTCATCTGTCCACAGGACATTCTCTCAGAATGATTTTGGCTTCCCCAGGTAAGTTTTGGCAAACTCCAGTCTGGCTTTTTTATGTCTCCGTGTCAGCAGTGGGGTCCTCCTGGGTCTCCTACCATAGCGTCCCATTTCATTCAGATGGCGACGGATAGTGCGAGCTGACACTGTGGTACCCCGTGTCTGCAGGGCAGCTCGTGTTTGTTTGGAAGTTGATCAAGGTTTTTTATCCACCATTCGAACAATCCTTCGTTTCAATCTTTCATTCATTTTTCTCTTCCGTCCACGTCCAGGGAGGTTAGCTACAGTGCTATGGTCTGTAAACTATTATTATTATTATTTATTTTTATTTTTTGTGTGACAGATTCAGTGAAGACAGACAGGAAAGTAGGAGAAGAAGGGAGAGAGGCGAGAGAGAGGGCATGTCAGCAGGGCATGGGCCGGATTCGAACCCATGCCGACATGGGCATAATGTGTGCACTGTAGACCGCGGTGCTAGACCACTGGACCACCCCAGGCCACATGGGCTGTAAACTTGTTGATGACATTGCGCACAGTGTACACAGAAACATTAAGATCCCTGGAGATGGACTTGTAGCCTTGAGGTTGTCCATGTGCGTATAGCTGTTGACTGTAGCAGGCCTGTTGTATGCACACACACACACACACACACACACACACACACACACACACACACACACACACACATCGCAAAGGTTGAGTCAACCATTCTCCATTTTAACTGGTTGCAAGTGTGATTTCTATATTGCCAGCACCTGTAACTTGCCACATGTGACAATAATCTAATCACAATTTTGAATAATCTTGAATAATTGAAAAAAACCTTGAATAATTATCTAGGTCCAGGTAGGTCCAATCTGCTCCAGGACAGATGCAGCATTGTCTGAGAGGAAAGGAGAGCTGCTTCAGTGACTGTTCTCTTGTGTCCCCGCCACGCTAAGGTGAACAGTATGGGGGATATTTTGGGGGGGTGATACCGTTTGGTTTCCACACGGCACCTGGAGAGTAGGGAAATGGAAACCGTATGGCGTCAGAGGTCAGAGGGCGTCTTCTCACATGTCACACGCCCCACAACAGCTCGGAGAAGGGAAGAGGGGGCATGGGACTCCCTGTTAACGGCTTCTCACCACCCCCAAACCAAGAAGACCACCCTGCTGGCGTGCCGATCGCCCCCTCAGTTCACACAATACTGTGCTGCCCAAAGGATGGCATAGTAGGGAGGGGGGCACTGAGTGTGCCAATCCCTATTGTGGCACACATGTCCTGGCACCAAAGTCCAGAAGTTTCTGGCCCTGCAGTAGTGCAACTAGTTGAGTTGAGTGTAAATGGTAAATGGACTGCACTTATATAGCGCCTTTTTTGCTGCTCCAAAGCGCTTTACAACGGCCTCTCATTCACCCATTCACACACACATTCACACACCAATGGCGCAAGCTGCCATGCAAGGCGCGGGCCCGCTCACTGGGAGCAATTTTGGGGTTCAGTGTCTTGCCCAAGGACACTTCAACATGTGGCCAGCTGGGGCTCGAACCACCAATCTGCCAACCTTGCGATCATTAGACACCGGCTCTACCTCCTGTGCCACAGCCGCCCCAGTAGTTGAGTGTGTTGTATGCATCATCATACAGAGCTTTCCATCCCAAACCCAAACCCTGGTATGTCTTTCCTGTGCTTAACTGAAGTAAGCCCTTGTTGTGAGCTTTGTGATTCATACTATAACGTCAGTGTGTTTAAGCTTAATTACAGATCATTGGTTGCATGTTAGCTCTGTCTTGCACCAGAATCTGTTCTGTGCCCTTTAACAGGTTTGTTATTTTCCATTTTAATTCAGGGTGATTGAAAGAGAAACCTCAACATTACCCACCCAATTTACGGCCATCCAGTGCATTTATGGCCTGCCTCAACCCTTTCTCATTAGGTGGGTTTGGCGGTGATTCCCAGAGCAATTTAATTAAATCCAAATGGAGGTTCTTTCTTATCGGAGGCAGGCGCATTGGGTCGTTTCAGTGTGGTGTGTTTCTTTATTGGGACCTGTGGTGACTGGTGTACACACTGGGGCTTCTGCGGGGAGGAGAAGGATACATGTTGTTTTGAGGGAGACCGAGATGCCTGAAGAGGTTCTGACAATGGTCTCCTAAGCTTAGTCATAGTGTGTGTGTGTGTGTGTGTGTGGGGGGGGGGGGTTGTAAGAGGAAACCAGGCCTGTCGGTCAGAATTTTCAGAGAATACAAGGTGATGGAAGGATCAGACCCTTTTGGTTTTGAGGTTGAACGTTGTGGTCGGTTTTCACTTTGAGACAAGACGTCAGATAACAAACGATAACCGACGCATCGCTGTGGAATGGCGCATCAAGGAACTGTCATGGCGCTCTAACGCAAATGGGCCCGCTGCTATTGGCTAGCTCTACGGGCCACTAACCCATTGGGGTGACATGATTGGATATACTTCTGTCTTTTGAACAGTCTAACTGGGTGGTGCTCTGGGTAGACACCAGGCCAGGGTATTTGTCATTGAGAACTTCAGCGAGGCCTAGTGTGCACTCCAGGCATATACTGTACGTTTTATTGCTCTGGTGCCTTGCCAAACTCGCCTCTCTCTCTTTCTTTCTTTCTTTCTTTCTCTCTTGATTGACTCAATTCTCTCCCTCTTTCTCCCTCTATATTGCTCTTTCTCTCTCTTGTTCTTCTTTCCCCCTACTAGTGTGTGGGTGTGGTGGGTAGTGTTTCACTGATCCTGCTGTCGTCGTTCAAGGTGTTGCTTCCATTACGTTTGTTTTTGAAAGTGCCCTATTTACGGGGCTGCCCCCCCCCCGTCCCGTCACGACTGCGACATTGCAACATTCTCTCTCCCTGAGGCATGATACCCTACTCTCATTGGCTCTCAATGGCAGCAGTGACCTTTGCCACCCTGTCTTATAGGCTGGTTGGGTGTGGAGAGTGTGTGCGTGTGCGTGTGCTAGGGTCAGGGTGTTGGGTGACGTGAGCCACATCCAGAGTGGCACGGTATGATTTTACCTGATCGGATGAACTCTTGGAAATCCGCCGCCTCAGCTTGTTTCAGATGACAAGAGAATGGCGGCAAATGGTTACCAGGGTTCCTGCGCTGGTCTTAAAAAGTCTAAAGTCCAGCAAGCTGACTTGTAGGGCCTAAAAAGGTCCCAAATTTCAGTTATTAGGTCTAAAGAATGAGATTAGCTTGTCCTGCAAGGAAATCAGTCCGCCCACATCTATTTACGTGGAAATTAATCAAGCTGGAACCCCAAAAAATGCCAATTCGCTTCCCACGGGACTGTCCTCTGGCTACACCATGGTGCTCCCCTAGAGGGCGCTGGTGAGACTACTATCAACCTTCATTGCAAAACAGTGGGGTTTTAATCAGGTATTTGGGGATGTGAATCTATTTAGTATAGTTTTTATCTAGGATAGATAAATACCACTGATTGGTCCTCCCCTTCCTCCTCTGACTCCTCCTCTTCCTCCTCTGACTCCTCCCCTTCCTGCTCTGAGGAGCCCCCAGTGGTCAGCATTTTACTTCAGGCCGGTTTAGCTCTCAGCTGGAAACATCCCCACCTCACTCCAAACCCACGCACTCTCATCAGGCAGAGCCTGGGTATCTATCAGTTTATTGTTTATAAACATGGACCATTTAAAGATCTTTTGTAAGGTTAGTATTTGGGTAACGGAAACATTTTAGCAACCCCAAATACTAACCTTACAATAACACAGCGTCCTCAACCCAAACACAAGAATGTGTATTTGAACGGGGCAGCCGCAAGCAGAAACAGCTAGGACTGAACCATCACACAGTACGTACTCACATATGTACTCACTAGGGGTGCAACGGTTCAGTTGGCCCACGGTTCGGTACGGTTCGGTATTTTGGGTCACGGTTTTCGGTACGGTTCGGTTCAGAAACAAACGTTCCAGACCAACTCGACCTCTGACCAAAGGCTGCGTTCGAGGCATTCACGTGGACGCTCCGGCGCTCTCAGAGCTAATTTACGAACGCGGCCAAATTGATCTTCTCGCCATAAAGCTTAAGCGTACAGTGGGCTTCCTGTATAGATTTAAATCTTGCTTTTCCTTGGCTTCCAGAAAACGTCTTGTCTCCGCCCTTTTCCTTTCACAATTGGATTATGGTGATACAGTATATAGGTTTGCTTCTCTGTCCACTTTATCCAAGCTAGACCCCCTGTATCATTCGGTTCTAAGATACATCACCAATAGTGCCTTCAGGACCCATCACTGTACACTGTATAGTCTGGTTGGATGGCCATCTCTTTCTGTCAGAAGGCTCCAACACTGGTACACTCTTGTGTTTAAACTCATCTCTGGCTTCTTACCGAATTATCTGGGCCTGAAGTTCATCCCTATACCGAGTGGCTCGGGTCTCAGGTCTCGTAGATGGCTACAATACAAGGTGCCACTTATCATGAACAATGTTGGAAGGGCAAGCTTGTCTTATTATGGCCCTTGGTCTTGGAATGACCTACAGACTACTTTTAAATTAGAGGCCCTTATTTCCATAAGTATCTTCAAGCGTAGATTAAAGGATGTGGTCACCGCTCGCTGTACCTGCTTTGGTTAGACTTCTCAATGTTTTAATCACCTTGTAAATACCCCTACCATTGTTTGTCTATTGTATTGTTGCTGTAACGATGGTCAAACAGCCAAACTTCTTTCAATCAATTCTTTTATTTGGCCTGCAGAGAAGACATATAGAACACAATTCTTCTCTGGTCTGCTTGTGAATCCATTAAGGTGGCGGCCATGTTCTGACGCCACCGTCTATGTACATTTCACATCAGGACAATTTGTTCACAGAAAGAACACAAACTTCCCTCAAACATTACAAATAACAATTACAAACAACATGTGGAGCGACATACCTGCAGAGAAGACATATAGAACACAATTCTTCTCTGGTCTGCTTGTGAATCTGCACGTTCAAAACAACATACAATAAATGTTCTGTTTCACATCATCACAATACATCACATCATCACAATACATGTAAAAACAAACAGCACAGTACTACACCAACACCTTCACCCTACATTACAAGATTCTCCATACAAACAACAAAACACGAGGAGCATTTCACATCACGCACATACCCATTAAGGTGGCGGCCATGTTCTGACGCACCACCGCAAGTACGGCAACAAAAGAAGGACAAATGAACGTGCAGACCTGCAGTACACCCAAACTCCAAAGGGGGGCTCCAACAACAACCAGGGCTGCTCAAAGCACGGCGAAACTCATCTACATTCACCACAACTAAACATATATTCCCAACTCTGTTACACCCACCTCCCCTGAATTTCGCCAACCTTGAGCAGCAACTATACATTTAAATACTACTTTTTACTTTTTTACACTATTACATAGGGCCGCCAAAGGACAGGACAGCCAACTTGAAAAGTATCCTATAAGGATGAAGTGGAAAGAGAGGTAACCTATCTCTCCAACCAACTACTGGCGGTAGGATGCGTTCTACACCCCACAAGACCCTTTTTTCACTGTGTATTACTAGCCTTCAAGAGGCCACAACCTCTTATGAAACAATCAGAATAACGAACAAACCTATATGTCATAGGATGTCAGTGTGCACAGTGTATACATGCACTGAACTGAGCTTCGGCTTATCTAACTGTGGGAAGCCTGGAACACTGACCTGCAAACAGCTCGAATGTTTGACTTAGTGTCTTGGATAATGTCTTGTCCTGACATAGTATAAATCAATCTGTCAACTGGTTTGATAAGGCGACCAAACTTGGACTTGACCTGTGTGACTGTACTAGGATGTTCACACTGTGTGACAGAAGCTAAAGTGTCAGTACGCTGTGTGTCACTAGCATCATCTGTCTGATTTGTGTTACCAGAAACATCAGTACAATCATCAGCGCTAACCACAAATCTAGAATCAGAGTTAATGGACTGATCTACCATTTGCTCCTCAGCCATCTGCTCGGGAACCCTCTGAGGGGCAAACGAGACTGAAGACACTACAGTGTTAGTAGCCTCTGTCCGTGAGTGGTCAGGGAATGGTAACTGGGTGACCCACTCCAGGGTTCTTCCCTTGGGATCCTTGGGCTCTGGAACAGTCAAGGGAACATCCCTCTCCCGAACAGCTCTTCCCCCATACTCCATGTCTTCAACCTCCCCTCCCTCACTCCCAGGACAGGAATCCACTCTCTCCGACTCGAACGCGGTTCCTCTACTCACTTCCCCAGGCAAGGAATCCTGTTCCACTTCCGACACGGACATGTCACTTGGCTCATTTGATGTATGAACAGCAGACAGGGATGAAACTGGGTCAGAGATCACACTCGTATCATACACCGGCAGAAAGTTCACCAACAACAATAGATTACGGTGGACTACCTTCTCTCGTCCAGTGACAGTGTCTTGTATCCTATATGTGTGAGTCTCAGAGTTCCTATCCACCACAGTGTATACAGTAGACTCCCAACGATCAGCCACCTTTCTCTTTCCTCTCTCTCTCTTGTTCGCCAACAGCACACGGTCTCCGACGTCAATGGTGGGCCCTTTTACTCGTCTGTTGTAGAGCTCTGTGTGACGGTGCTGTTCTTTTATGACATGTTCCTGGGCTATGACCATAGCTTCTCTCAGATCCTTCGTGAGAGACATCACATACTTGTCGTAGCTGACCACAGCTGGATCATTCAGGACTGTCCGGAAGAGTATATCGACAGGGAGACGAGGAGTACGCCCAAACATCAGATAGAAAGGTGCATAGCCAGTTGACTCATGCGCTGTGCTATTGTACATGAACGTCAGAGTTTGCAAACGCCTCGGCCAGTTGATTTTTGCCTCTGGTTCAAGCGCTCGGATCATGTTACCGAGAGTTCTATTGAAACGTTCCACACTACCGTTACCCATCGGGTGATACGGGGTTGTGTGCGACTTTCTGACACCGGAGACTCTGAGCAGCTCACTCACTAGTTGACTCTCGAAGCTAGCTCCCTGGTCGCTGTGGATACGTTCTGGGAACCCAAAGACGCAGAAGAACTTGTCCCATAGAACTCTCGCCACCTGTTTGGCTGACTGATCTTTGCAGGGGAATGCCTGGGCCATTCTTGTAAAATGGTCAGTAACAACTAACACATCAACTGACTTGTTCCTTGAGTCCTCCGCTGACCAGAAATCAATGCAAACCAGCTGAAGTGGCCTGGTTGATGTGATACTCTGCAAAGGCGCCCTCGCAGCAGGTTCAACAGTCTTACTGACAATACACCGCTGGCAGTTACGGACGTAGTCTCTTACGTCTCTGTCGAGGTTGAGCCAGAAGAACCTCTGTCTGGCCAAGCCAAGACTCCTGAACTGACCTTGATGGCCAGCATGGTCATGAACACCTCTCAGAACTTCAACTTTCTTAGACTCAGGAACCACATACTGGCGGCGTTTTGACTTCACGACTTGATCCCTCGAGACTCTGTAGAGTATCCCATTGCTCACAACAAGTTTCTCCCAGTGCTTCAGGTACCTCATGACTGTGACTGATTCCTTATCTCTCTCTCTCCTGGAGGGTCTCCGATGTCTCTCCACATAGTACAAGACTCGAGAGAGAGTCCTGTCTCTGAGCTGTTCATCCCGGAGTTCCTTCTCACTGTAAGCAGGAAGTGAGTCCTGACCACCTGGGACTAACTGAGGCAAATGGTGCAAGACTGCTACAGCGCGCGTTCTTGCTCCGACCTCCCACAGATCGTCATATGACTGTAGAACAACAGACACTTCATCCATCTCCATAGACTGAGCGTGGACATGCAGAGGTGATGGGACACTTTGAGCGTAACTCTCTGCCTGGCGTGGAGTGTCACCACTATCATTGGACGACCGGAAGGCGTCCTGTACAGAAGCACTCGACACATCCTGGACTTCGGAGAGGAGATTCTTGTAGGGCTCTTCAAGTAATCTGTGACTGACTCTCTGCTTGACGAAAGGCACACGACTCAAGGCATCAGCGACAACATTCTGTGGGCCTGGCACGTACTTGATGTCGAAGTTATAGCTCGCTAACTTAGCCACCCATCGTTGCTCGCAGCAGTCCAGCTTGGGCTTCGTCATGATATGAGTCAATGGATTATTGTCCGTCCAAACAGTGAAATCATGCCCCTTCAACCAATGGCTAAACTTGTCACAGACACTCCACTTCAAGGCTAG
This sequence comes from Nansenia antarctica, assembly GCF_963989245.1. Taxonomy (NCBI): domain Eukaryota; kingdom Metazoa; phylum Chordata; class Actinopteri; order Argentiniformes; family Microstomatidae; genus Nansenia; species Nansenia antarctica. The sequence continues at coordinate 30,693,398 of NC_137684.1, read as the reverse complement.
GAATTCCAACCGATGGGCTGGATAGTTTCTCTGAGACTGAGAGAGGGACTTGCTGGCGAATGCGATTGGCCTCGCTCGGTCTTCACCCTCTTGGATCTGCGACAGGACAGCACCGATGCCATCAAGGGACGCGTCCGTTGACAGCATGAAGGGACGGCTGAAATCAGGGTGAGCCAGGACAGCCGTCTCAACCAGCGCCGTTTTCAGCTTCTGGAAAGCCTGCTCCGTTTCGGGGGTCCAGTCAGTAACCTTCAACTTCCTGCTTTGTGACCTTTGTTTGGACTGTTTCACCTTCCCTTTTCTCTTCTGGCCCGTCAACAGAGAGAAGAGAGGCTTTGCAATAGCGGAGAAGCTAGGCACAAAGTGCTGGTAATAATTGATCATCCCCAAGAAAGATCTGATTCGTTTCTGTGAGGGGGTTACACCGTCCGCTTCCATCAGGTCAGCACTTGTCATCTTTGCGATGCTCTCAACTTTGCTGGGATCAGTCAACACACCGTTGTCATTAATTATGTGGCCGAGGAATTTGACGGATTTCCGGAGAAAAAAACACTTCTTGGGGGCCAATTTCAGGTTATGACCACGCAGTCTACTGAACACCATCTCCAAGCGTTCCAGAGCTGTCCTCTCATCAGGGGCGTACACCAATAAATCATCCAGATAAACCAGTAAGCTCAGATAGTTCTGGTCTCCGAAAATGCTAGTCATCATACGCATGAAGCTCCCAGGACTATTACAGAGGCCCTGCGGGAGGCGATTATACTCATACAAGCCCATAGGTGTTGTAAAGGCAGAGTACTTTCTGTCATCCTCGTGTAGTGGCATGTTATAAAACCCTGAGGTTAGATCCATAGTACTAAACAAGGAGTTACCTCCAAGTGCAGCTAAGCAGTCGGCCTGGTGAGGGAGAGGGTGAGCATCCTTCAGGGTCCTCTTGTTCAGCCAGCGAAAGTCTGTACAGATACGGAGATCTCCGTTCTTTTTCCATACAAGAACCAACGGAGATGCATATTCACTGGTTGACTTCCTGATTATATCTTTCTCCTCCATCTCACTCAGTACTTGGCGCAACTTCTGATACTGACTGGGGGGCACTCGTCTGAATGGGAGCCGGAATGGCCTGTGATCTGAGAGGTGAATGCGATGTATGAAGCCCTTTGCCTCTCCACAATCCAGGTGATGGCGTGAGAAGATGTCCTTGTAGCGCACAACCAGGTCAGCCATCTTGCTTCTACACTGTTCAGACACGTCACAGGAGTGTATGTCGAGCCCACTCAATCCCATGTACTTCAGTTCCTCATCAACAGTGCGGGCCGCATTTTCACTGGACGGGGTTACTTGACAGCAACTGAGTAGTGGGACCTCAGCAGGTCCGGTCTCATCCATGTCCTCGAGCGCAATGCAGGAGAAGACGTCGGCCAATTTAGCATTGCGTCTTACCAAGACGGGCCTGTCGGACGAGTTGATCAGCTTCAATGGAACCCATCCGTCTCCCCACAAAGGAGTAACAACTCTGGCCACCAGAACCCCTCTTGGAGCTGAGCGACACGATGTGGGCTCTGTCATCACAGCGCTACCAGGAGACACAATAGTGGACTTGGGTAGCTTGCCCCACATCAGGTACTCCCGACCAGGCTCAAGACACACGGCTGAGTTGCACCTGACTGTGCCTATCTTGTCAGGTATGACGTCACCTCGCCAACGGTTCAGACCAGCGAGCATCGAGAGAAACTGTTCAGATTCTGGATCGCCAGCAGGACAGGGCGTAGACACAGCCTTCCAGTAGCCATCACATTGCTTATACTGCCGGAGGATATATTTAATAACATTGGTGCCTAGTATCAACTCATCATGCTGGCCTTCAACTACCAGAGTGGGAACCATAATCCTACAGCCATACACCTCCATTTCCACGTTGAAAGCTGACTCAGGCTTGACACGGCGACCACCACAGCCAACAAGCACCACATTTGAACTGAACTGGTTATGCTCTGTAGCAACTCCAACCTCTCTAAGCTTTCCCTCTGCCGTCTTACTCATTGTACAAGCCATAGACCCACTGTCTAGCATAGCATTTAGAGTCACTGTATTACCAACTGTCACAGGTGTGTAGAAAAGGCTGTCACTACCACTAATTGTATGCGTATTCTGATAAACAATATCTTCAGAGTTATCACTTGAGCTTTTGAGAGCTATATACACTGTCTCAGCACTAGATTCGTCCTCACAATGGGAGTTTACTTGGCGACCTATACTTTCTCCCTCTGAATACAGGCCACCTAGTTTCCCTGAGGCTGAGGTGCTCGGGACGACCTGGTGGGACACTCAACTTTTGTGTGACCTGGGGCTAAACAGACAAAGCACAGCCTCTCTGACATGCAGTGTGAGATGGTAGTGTGTCTACTGTCATCACAGACTCGGCAGGCCTTCTCACGGGCGCCACCCTGGTATCTTCCGCCACGAGGAGCACTGTCACGCTGCTGCACTTTCCCCATCATCTGCTCCAGCCTCTCCATAATGCGAGCAAGAATCCTGTCTTCAGATTGCTGAGTGTTCTGGGCCACAGCAGTCGCGGAGGAGTGGTACGGAAGCTGGCCTAAAGCATGGTCCTGGGAAGGAATGAGGGTAGAAGGCGGACACTGTGTGTGGTACACTGGACTATGGGCAGGAGCAGGGGGGTACTGGGTGGAACACTGCTCAGACACAGACTGAATCGAAGGCTCTGGATGAGACTGCACAGTGTGGAGGGCGGTGGCATGGCTCTTCAATGGCACAGAACTACCGGTCCTGCCAGAGGCTCTCAGCTCTCTCTGATAATTATCAATCTTCAACTGTATGTCTCGTGAGCTCCACTCCTCAATAGCCTTGCATTCCAGAATACGGGATAGTCCAGAGTCCGGGCAATGCCTGACAAACATCCGTGCTACCTCTTCACCCACGTTCTCCATCCTCCTACCTTGTCTGCGAAGGCCCTCACCAGCTACATCAGCTGCTTTGTTGATCCTCAACCAGTAGTCTACAGGGTTCTCATTGGGTCTGGGTAGAGTGGCATAGAAATCTGACAACGGGAGGCATGATGACACATCACTGAAGTACTTGAGAAGGATATCATAGATGAGATCAGGGTTCTGCTTCACATCAAGTGTCTGATCGCTTCGCAAACCAACCCTCACAACATCCTTTGCCTTACCCATCAGCCTTGCCAGTATCTCCTCAGCCTGTTCATGCATTGGACATTTCTGCTTTCTCAGATAAGCTTTAGACATGTCAATCCAGTCCTGGACTGAACACTTATCAGAACTATCACCTCGGAACATTGGTGGTTCCCTGTCTGATGTTACATTCACAGTAACGCACGGAACCTCCTGTCTAACAACATTAGGATCAGTTACAGGATCTGGAGGCGATGTGCAGTTGAGGTGTGCACTGCTCATACTACTTGAGTGAACTACACCAGCTGAAATTAACTTGGTTACAATGGACTCGCCAATCTGAGCACCTAGCTGACCCATCATGTCTGAAAGGTGATGAAGAGCTTCAGTGTCATTAACACTGGGTGTGGATGTGGGAGGAGGCTCCCCTGTAAACTGTCCGACAGCAGCACAACCTGGGTCCTGACCTGACCCTATGCCTCTACCACTGTCAGTAAACAACTGGGAACACCCCACCTCCCTACTATTCAACCCATCGATGACAGCACTGTCTGCTCTGCTCTGACATGCCTCCCATGCACCCCTCCCCATAGGCAACACTGGGCTGGCAAAAATCTCATCATTAAAACCTGGCCTCTGAGCCATAGTGGTACAGACTTGCGTTGTGTAATATTACTGAATGAAAAAATAATAATAATGATAATGTTCAAAAAAAAATAATATAGAGTTACAGCAGGACATAAAAACCAAAACAATCAAAGCACTTTTTTAAACTGATGTAATCACAGACCTCAGACTGAATGACCATTTACTATAATACTCTGACCACACTTGATCTATCACACTAAGACCTGGCATCCACGCAGCATCCACGGAGATCGGCGTTCAGCTGATCTTGAGATCGACGTGTCACGGCACCAGTGTAACGATGGTCAAACAGCCAAACTTCTTTCAATCAATTCTTTTATTTGGCCTGCAGAGAAGACATATAGAACACAATTCTTCTCTGGTCTGCTTGTGAATCCATTAAGGTGGCGGCCATGTTCTGACGCCACCGTCTATGTACATTTCACATCAGGACAATTTGTTCACAGAAAGAACACAAACTTCCCTCAAACATTACAAATAACAATTACAAACAACATGTGGAGCGACATACCTGCAGAGAAGACATATAGAACACAATTCTTCTCTGGTCTGCTTGTGAATCTGCACGTTCAAAACAACATACAATAAATGTTCTGTTTCACATCATCACAATACATCACATCATCACAATACATGTAAAAACAAACAGCACAGTACTACACCAACACCTTCACCCTACATTACAAGATTCTCCATACAAACAACAAAACACGAGGAGCATTTCACATCACGCACATACCCATTAAGGTGGCGGCCATGTTCTGACGCACCACCGCAAGTACGGCAACAAAAGAAGGACAAATGAACGTGCAGACCTGCAGTACACCCAAACTCCAAAGGGGGGCTCCAACAACAACCAGGGCTGCTCAAAGCACGGCGAAACTCATCTACATTCACCACAACTAAACATATATTCCCAACTCTGTTACACCGCCACTGTCTTATGTCCTGTCTTGTTATCTGAACTGTTTTTTTAAGCTACTATTTTGACCCTGTCTTGGCCAGGTCTCTCTTGTAAAAGAGGTTTTAATCTCAATGTGACTTCCTGGTAAAATAAAGGTAAAAAAAAAAAAAAAAACGGAAACCGAAAACCGTCACGGTTCACTAGTGAATTGAGCCGTGGAACGCAAACCGTACCGTCCGTAAAAAAAACCGAGAACCGTTGCACCCCTAGTACTCACCCTGGGGGTGTCATCAAACTTTCATTTGGCCCCCAGCTGCTGCTAGCATTAAACATGAGGAGGTCTGCCACCATGTGGATCCTGGGTCACTGCATTACTTTAACAGGGTTCCCGCTGGTCTTAAAAAGCCGTAAAGTCTCAAATCCAGCAATCAAATGTATAAGGCCTAAAAAGGTCCCAAATTTCAGTTATTCGGTCTAAAAATGAAGCAAGGAGGGCACATAGCCTAGCGCTGTTAGCATCTGGGGCTGTAAATGCTAGCTGTGCGTGTGCGTAGATGTGTTTGTGTGTGTCTGTGTGTGTGTGTGGCTCTGCCTGCCTGCCTGCCTGTTCTCTCTGTGTGGCTGAACTGGTTATGTAAGAGTGCCTTAGTTCCTGAGGGATGTCCTGGTTGAATCATATTGCTAGGCTAGCTAATGTAAATGTTAAGTCACTGCTGTGTCTCTGTGCCATTACCAGAAGGCAAGACCGTCACTCCATTTCTATTAACAGAATGCTACATGCGGAGAGAGAGAGAGAGAGAGAGAGAGAAAACAAACGGAGAAAGGTCTAGAAAGGGAGGAGGGAGAAGCTAAAAAAGGAAGGGCAGAACCAGAGGGAGTGGTATTAAAGAGAGTGGTATAGGCCTCGAGCGACAGCGGGGAAATGGGTAGCTCAAAGCTGCAAACGCTGTGGATGATTTAGCCCTGTGCTGCTGTTTCTCTAGATGCGATGTAAAGGAAGCACAATGTACAATATCAACAATATCTACTCAGGTGTGATGTAGCAGAGTACTGTCGTACACTCTTAGAAGAACAGGTTCTACCTAGAACCAAAAAAGGCTCTGGTGATCAGGGTTCCCGTGCTGGTCTTAAAAAGCCTTAAAGTCTAAAATCCAGCATTCCAATGCATAAGGCCTAAAAAGGTCCCAAATGTCAGTTATTCGGTCTAAAAACGAGGTGCTTGGATATTTCGTGGGGCCGACAAAAATTCTCTGATGATGGATACTTTCAAAACTGGCATTATGAATGAATGATCTTTATTGTCATGGTAACAGGTACAACGAAATCTAAATGCAAACCCTAGGTGCTAACAAACAAACACAGTCCTAAGATAATAAAACACAAGAATGAGACATTAATAGACATAAATAGAGGGGATATACATAGGGGGATAAGTGATCGGTAGGCATCTGAGAATGTATCTATTATGTGAACTTCTATACTTCTATACACTATATGGCCTATTCACAGGGGGGTACATAGACTGGGGCTATATATAGTCAGAGCTACATGGAACCTAAAAGCACTAAAAACATCTGCCTTATTTCCTCTGGTCATTCAATTTAAGGTCTTGCAGCTAATCTCTTTCTTATTTATTCTTGCTCTTTCCTTCACTCTCTGTCTCACTGTCTCTCTCTTTCTCTATCTCCATCTCTCTCTCTTCCAATCTCTCCAACTCTAATCTCTCAATCCTATCCCTCGCTCTCCACCGCCGTGCCTCCCATCTCTCCCGTCTTTCTGCAAGACAGAAAGATGTGCTGCTGTGCACTGGTTGATCCCAGTGTGTTTATTGATCCCTCTAGCAAAGTGAAATCCCTCAGGACTGCTGTATTCTGGGACATATGCTCTCTCGCTTTCTCTCTCTCTCTCTCTCTCCGGGCATGGCAAAAGGAGGTGTTCCTCCTGTCGAAAATGAAAAGCGATTCACATGATCTGTGTGTGTGTGTGTGTGTGTGTGTGTGTGTGTGTGTGTGTGTGTGTGTGTGTGTGTGTATTGTGTGAGAGAGATGCATTGGAGATTGTGTGTGTGTGTGTGTGTGTGTGTGTGTGTGTGTGTGTGTGTGTGCGCATGCCCCTGTGTAGAGCACCTTGGTGTCAGTGTTCTCCGTCAATGTCAAGAGGGGCACAGAGTTGTCTGCCATCTCTGCCATCTCTGTCTCTCTCTTATCTGGTTCACCT